>NC_090022.1:255115175-255240175 GCF_037176765.1 Anolis sagrei | reverse complement strand
TCTCCCAAATTCTATCCATACATTTATGCTGTAAGCAACATGTTTAGGGTTTACAGTTTGTCAACGGTTCCAAAATAGAGACCATTGTTGTGGTGTAGTGGTGAAATAATTGGATTGGGAATTGAGAATTCCAGGTCCTATTTCTCCTTTGAGATACAAAACTCACCGAATAATCTTAGACTAATCACTTAATGTCAGACTGACTTACTTTATATGAATATTTTAAGACTAAAATATGGAAAGGGGCAGCCATGTATGCTACTTTGGGTTCCTTGGAGGGATCATGACATATAGGTATAACAAATAAAAAAAATAATATTTAAAGTTACTCATCCCTAAAAAGCCTCTTTGAAAAGACATCATATTAAATGCCACATGCATTAGTTTGGAGTTTTAATCCACTCATTGCAGTTATCCTAAGTGAATACATTTGCTTACAAATTCCTCCCAGAGATGAGTGTATTCAGATCTTCATATCTTGATGCTATAGTAAATGTTCTGTTTTGAATGCAATTTTCCTGCTTCCTGGGGTTGGACTAGATAGCCCACAAGATCTCTTCCAACTTTATGATTCTATGTTGCCAATTATATTTTTAATGGCTTTATCTACTTGTCTAATGAAGGAGATGTCACTATGAAAATATTTCTTCAGAATGAATAAATTGGAACAGAGATTAAGAACTGACCTGTCACATTTCAGAAAACATTTTTTACCTCTGTGCAAGTACAACCTGCCTTTCCACTGAACCAATGGAAATGGGGACGAGGCTTTAACACCATGCAATAAACCAAACACATTCCTCTGCTAATACTTCCTGCCTTATAATTTTTTCTATTTACTTGAGGAACCTTGAATTAACAGCTCTCCCCAATTACTTTTCTTTCCATTTTAAAACTTCATTATACACATAAAATGGAAATCAAATCTGATTTGAGGAGGATGAATAAATTAGAATCAGAAATTGTCACCAATTGTCACCATACAAACAACACATCTTAGAGTTTATACATTTAATATTTATTGTTTCTTTACTTTTCTTCATTCATGGAATCTACCAATATAACTTCCCTGAAATTTTGATGACTTCTTCACTGTGTAGGAAAACAACCACAGACCTACATATATCTTTTGGGAATCTCATATCTTCAATCCTGATCAAATATCTTGAGCAACTAGTACCTAACATCTAACTCAGAAAATTGGAATTTCTCTCACTTATCTGAAATTGAGGTTCAGTCTCTTTCAAGTACTTTGGACATAAGGACTAATCCACAGATTTAAGATTAGGGACATAATTGTCGAAGGCTTTCATGGCCGGAATCACTCAGTTCTTGTGGGTTTTTTCGGGCTATATGGCCATGTTCTAGAGGCATTTCTCCTGACGTTTCGCCTGCATCTATGGCAGGCATCCTCAGAGGTGAGGTCTGCTGGAGCTCCAGCAGACCTCACCTCTGAGGATGCCTGCCATAGATGCAGGCGAAACGTCAGGAGAAATGCCTCTAGAACATGGCCATATAGCCCAAAAAAACCCACAAGAACTGAGGGACATAATTCTTTGGTAATTTTATTTTTGAGGGAAGCAACAAAGAATTTGAGCAATTTCCTTCCTGCACTGAGCATTTTGGACTTTTTCTCTGCAAAAATTTCACTGGTCTGAACGAACAATGCAGCTGCAAGATTCAGTGCCATTTTCTATCAGTTTTTGCACTTTAACACACATGTTCTAGACAACTACTGTGTGCAGAAATGAACATGATTTGACATGCAAATAACCTATTTTTATGCAAAAAAAAATAGCTTCTGGAAAAAATTTGTATTAAAAATACTGTTCCCTGCCCAGAAAATATGTTCTCTGTACAAAAAGCATGATTTTTGTGCACAGGCATTTATGTCTAAAATAATTCTCCAAATCACTGCTCTAGGAATGAATAAAATCATAGAACTGGAAGATATCACAAGGGCCATCCAGACCAACCCCCTATCACACAAAGTGCCTCCAACAGATGCTCATCCAGTTTCTGTTTAAAAGCTCCAGAGAGGAGACTCCACCACACCACAAGACAGCATATTCCACTGTTGAACAGCTCTTACCATCAGAAAATCCTTCCTAATATTCAGATGGAATTTCTTTTCCTGTAATTTAACTCCATTGTTCTGTGTCAGTCTCTAGAGCAACAGTAAACAAGCCTGCTCTATCTTCAATATGACATCCTTTCAGATATTTAAACATGGCTATCATGGCTCCTCTCAACCTTCTCTTATCCAAGCTAAACATATCCAGCTCCCTCAGCTGCTTTTCATGAGGCATGGTTTCTATATCTTTGATTATTTTGGTTACAGTTATCTGGACACATTCCAGCTTGTCAATATCCTTCTTGAATTGTGGTGCTCAGAACTAGACATAGAATTCCAGCAGAGTTCTAATCAAAGCATAATAGAATGGTACTCATACTTCCCTTGAGCTAGACACTATGCTTCTACCAGGAGTTTACTGCGTAGAAATGCCCATTCTCCTCCAAAACTGGGAGAAAACTGCTGAGTTATTAATCCTTGTGTGAGAGGATAATGTAGGAAAAAATACATTCCAAAAATAAAGCTCTGCTCTGAAAATCTGGTAATCTTTCAGTCTTGGCTGTGTTGTACAACATCAGACCCCTCAGCATTTTAGAGTGTAAAGCTCTTCACAGATAATGATCACAATCCAAAAGCTGAGTACTGTGTGCACAGCTGGGGCTTCCCCCACTGTCAACAGCTGGCCTTCCATTAGTAGCATTGGTCCTGGGTACTCACATAGTGCTGTCAATGGAGAGGTCTTATAACAGAGAGATGAGTAGTACAATATGATGCAAGATCTAGATCAACATCCGCTTGTTATACCAAAAGATGAGTACATATGCATGAAGTTAATCCCCAAGCGCTTTCATCTGAAAACAAATGGTTAAATTGGTTGCCTTGTGAAGGAGCCTCTCTATTTTGTTGAAGGGCAAACTTTTACAATGCACACAAAAAACACAAGTCAATGGAGGCCCAAAAGGTTTGTCTCAAAATGCTTTGATCAGTTTGCACCATTTAATAATCCAAACACTTTTGCTCTGTCATTTAGCAGACAACTTGATCAGCTGGGCTGTGATTTCCAGCTAGGCAGCCAGATGAGACTCTGGTGCTCTTGAGGGCTTCCGCGTTAAAGCACTTGCAGTACTAATTGAACATTTTAACTGATAACCAAAACCACTTGTGCACCATTTTAAAAAGAATGAGATACATTTTTTAAAGAAAGCTTTAAATGCACAGCTGTGATGGGGGGACTGTATAATTTTCACTTGCAAATTTATGGATTCATGCAGTAACATCATTGTGGCTGGCGGATGATCTATCCGTTGGCTCTGTTCCTATTCATTCTGTCTTTTCATACCTTTCTACTATTGCTGGGATAAAAGCTGCTTCTTTAGAATGAGCATATTTTAGTCTGAGAAGAATCAAATGGCAACATAAAAAATATTTAGCAAAATTCTTTCTGTCTCTGTTTACAGCTATCGAATGTTGGCATTTTTGTTTTTGGAAGAGTGACAAAAAAGGCTCTCATTTTTTTCCCAAGAGCGAATGCCCCCATTATGTAGAATATGGAACTAGTTTAACATTAGGCTAGTGACTAGTGTGAGATATTTGGGTCTCAGCAAAGAGAAGAAAAATGTTTCCATTAAAAGCATCCCTCCCCCATACTCAAAACCATATTCTCCTTAAAACAACACATATCACAGCAGCATCTGTGTTTAACTGGAGCATTTGCTTTACAATAATATGATCTGAAAATCATTTTCTTGCTATGAAATGTTCCAGTTCAGTGCCAGCTCTTGAGTTACATGTGTTCACATCCAATTAGTAAAAATGAACTTGGCAAATATGATGTGCAAGTCAATGCAATATGAAACATGAGGCTGTTGTGGAACAGCAGGAAATGTAGCTTGAACATGCAATTTTTTCACATTCTTTAAAAAAAGATTGTCTGGTTTTTGTTGTGTTTTTTTAAAGTGTTGTTTCCTCATTTTACTTTACAGGGTCAAATAGTGCAAATAGTGTTATTTCTATCAGCATCAGTGGAGCTCTATCGATTCCCACCAGCCACAGAGTTAGCTTCATAATTAAGTCTTCTGCTCAGAGAAGAATTGGAAAGCTTTAGTAGTGTAGGCAAACGGGATTACTTTGCCTAGGCCCATTTTGTTCCCTTTGGCTCAAATACAGCCTTGCTGAGCAAGCTTCCATCTTCTTCCCCATTTTACTTGTCTTGGGTACTCTAGCTAGCAGCACAACAATGAGTGTATCTGTGGCCTGGGAGCAGTACTTTTTGGAATCTCTCTTGGTAACAGAAATCTCCATACAATGAGGGCAATAGGGCACCTGCAAATGGTCTGTAGTACATGGTCAGAACTTAGAAATAACTGCCAAAATATAAGTGCTAATTAGTTATTTTCCTCCCCCAAGGAGCCTTAACCAGTTTATTTGTTGGTTGTCTGCACTCATTAGAGCATGAAAACAACTAGTTATGTGCATAATTGTTTCCCTCTTCCCCATCAAAACTTAATGAGTACATTTTGTGGTTAATAGCACATTCATGTGACACGATAAATATATAGTTTTGTTTGAATACGAAAGGGGCTGAACTTAGTGCTACTGGCCTTTGATGACGCTTCAGCCCTGATCTTTGCACACACATGGATTACAAGTACATGTTGCATTTTCAGCACAGTATGTATTTATTCAGCAGTGGAGAAAAATGGTCAACAGCTATAAACATATTTCTGACTAAGCATTCTGTACCTTTGATCTTTATGGCCAGGTTTTGCTGCAATTCAGTATTATAGTGTTGTCAGACTGCAAAAACACAATCCACAGTGTTTGAAGGGTAAGTGAGCAGCTTACAGCTTTGTTGGAATGGAAAGAAGAGAAGAAAAGAGAAACAAATTAGTAGCAAAACTTAACTGAATACATTGCCACATGCCATGCTGGAGAATGGCTTTTGACAGCCTGGAAGTTTCCAGATGTGCTGAACCCCAACCCCAACATTCCCACCCGACCCACAGTATAAATGGTATCTCAACATATCTGAAGGGCCAAGGTGAAGAAATAAATTAAAAGCTAGGGAAACAAAACCCAGCACTTTTGAGTCGCCAATAGATGAAAAAGGCGATATACAAGTATAGTAAATAAATAAATTTTGAAGGTGCCAATAACAAAATATGACACTAGGGGGCAATTCCCGTACTATGCTATTTCCTGTTAATTCCATGTTTTCTTTAAAACTATTTAATTAACAAAATAATTAATGACCACATAACAAATATCCCCTGAAATTAATCAAACTACTTTGCTCACTTATAACTATAAATATCAATAAATTAATTTTTAATCAATCCCAAGGTCTGTACATAAACGTTATATAGTAGAGTCTCACTCATCTAACATAAACAGGCCAGCAGGATGTCAGATAAATGAAAATGTTGGATAATACGGAGGCTTTTAGGAGTTGAAGTCCATATCTCTATCCTGGCAGAGAACAGTGATTAGTGAGTTTTCCTTCTGTTTTGTTTTCCAGACCCAAGGAGAGAACTCACTTCCCATGGAGGGAAAAAAGAGCAACAAACAAGGAATTGTAATGAAAAGGTAGATAGTATACTTTCACAAATCCTCAAAACAACTGCCCACCTTCACTCTTTTCTCTTCTTTTCTCTTCCCATATTTCCTAAAAAGTCCCATGTAGCCACGGCCCCTCCTTCCAACTTGGACTGAACCATTGCTGGGGGGGGGGGGGGGGGAGAGGCAGAACCATTATGCTCTCTCTGGCTCCTCCTCCAGAGTCTGCACAGTGGTACTGGCCGAAATGGGGAAGAAAAAAGGAAACTAAAAACATGGACTCTAAAGGGGAAATGCTGGAGGAAAAGAGAGACGGGGCATTGGATAAGAGAGTCAGATAAGACAGAAGGTCGGATAAGCAAGGGTTGGATAAGCGAGATTCTACTGTAATTCATTTTCCTACATATATGAAATACTCTAGTGGTATCTTACCTGTTATTGCAACAGTATACATTCCATAATTTTAAAATATATGTTTGATCTTTATTTTGTATGTTCTTACCATGGCCCAAGAGAATGTTTTTATGCAATCTATGTCAATGCATGTTGTGGCTCAGCTTGAGCCTCAGGAAGAAGAGGATGGGTTCCAGATTCCTGAAGATGTTCCTGTTGTTGATACAGACGATGTTGATATTGAAGACGAGGAGTTTCAGTTTCCCATGGCAAGGGATGTTTTGGAAGATGTTTCTGATCTTAGTGAAACTTCCCAGGCAGGGTCGTACCCAGAAATTTTTTTTGGGAGGGGTTGAAATTTGGGGGGGGGTGAAAATTTCGTGGGGGGGGGTTGAAAATTTCAGGGGGGAGGGGTTGAAACCTGCCTCCTAGCAAAGAGCACAGCAGGGGGCAGAGTAGCCTTCCATAGCCTGCAGCTCCGCCCCTGTCAACCACCTCCACCAAGTCTGGCCTCCTTAATGAGAGCATTCAACACACACACACTCAACTTGGTTGCTTCACTACATTGGCTATTGCTGCAAGTAATGACAGTGTGAATAAATTGTCAATATTTGCTAGAGATAGTGCTTGCAGTTCTGCAGGGACTCTTAATGTTTTGCATCTCATTTTAGCATGGGGATTTGGTTAACCAGTTAAAATTCATGAGTAAACCAGGTTTTTAAAAAAAATCTGAAACATTTCGGGGGAGGGTTGAACCCCTACCCCCCCCCCCCTTCTCAGCCTGCCGAATCTCAGGGTATCCGACAAGGAGCTATCCGACCTTGAAGACCTTTAGATAGGGAGGATTGCTTGCAATTCAGGGTTTGCTGCAGTGCAAGGCTTGCTAACAAGAGAGAGGTTAGAGGTCAAAGGAATGCGTTCATGCTGGGAAAGTATATTAAACAAGCTATTTGATGTCAATTCTTTGTCAGTGCAATTTCTGCAAACACTTTGGTAACTTCTCTGGATTGCCTTGGCTTTTGGGCAATGATTTTGGCTTCTTGGGACTTTGTCTTGTTCTTGGCTCCTTGGGATTCTGTCATGCCGCCATGGAATCTTGTTGATCAATGCCTTTGGATTATGCTTCATGTTATTTGCCATTGAACTTTGGAAACTTTGCCTTTGCATTTAAGACTCTGCTTCTGCCATTAAACTTTGGAAACTTTATTTTTATGTTAAAGACTTTGCTTTTTCTTCAATAAACTACAAAACCTTCAGCTTTGGTGTGGTGTTCTGAGCAAGGTGAATCTATCCCGAGTTGCGACAATGCATGGCATTTGTCCAAATAACCTTAAAATGAATGTATTTTTTTTTACAAAGAATTTTGGAAGTGGAGTGGGCAGAGCATAAGCATTAACAATAATCTAGGAATAATTATTGTATTTCATGTGGCCTATCAGATAGGAAATCTACAAAACCACCAGTGCCAAATGGTCCAGCACTGGGAAGATGTTTCATTTTGCAATGGTTACATAACTACCCAAGAAAGATAAAGCCTTTTCATTTGCATTTGAACTTTCACATTGCATGGGTTAATGTTTTTTTAAGTTCATCGAACATCTGGCATTGCATATATCCAGTAAAAGGTATACTGTCTTATCCCTGTTGCTGTAGATCACATTTCATTATCATTGGATAAACGCTAGTCAATTTGGGAAGGACTGGAGGAGATTACCTCTTTTCTTCACTTCTGTCAAGGGCCTCTGTTAATTTAGTATTTTCCACACAGTCATTTTCCACAGGCAGCTAGCTTACTATACACAAGGTACACTCTGTTAAAAGGTTACCATGGGTCCCTTAACTGATGGATATAAATGTACATTTTAATGCATGGAATAGGCTAATTAGGAATTAAGAAAGCCTTTTTAAATGGTTTTTAAACTCAAATTATGCTGACAACTGAGGGTTTTTTAAAGCTCTTTTTCTAATAGTTGTGTTAGACATTGAAGAGCTGCACTCTAAGCCTTGACACATTGTTCTGCCTTCCACTCAACAGCAAAGCATGGCTCAAGGGAATAGTTTTGAACCAAAGTACCAGCTTGTGACAGGTGAACTACTACACTTCTTCAGGGTTTTTAACTAAAAGACAAGTATTCTTTTTGAGACTTTTTTAATGTGAGCTATCCTGCTCCCTCTTCCAAAATCTACACAGACTTGTCTAGAATTTGAGTCTCGTAATAGCAAAGGTGACAACCTTATCTTGACTGTCATTTTTTCCCTCTACAGTGCTAGGCACCAATTAAGTGACACCATTATATATAAAGATTTATATGATGAATTTAATAGAAAAGTTAAATGGGGAAAAGACAGAGAAAAGGAAAGCAGGAAACTCCAAAATAACAACACATTCTCTGTGACCCATCTTCAGTAATCCTATGTATGGTGTCAGCATTTTGATGAGAAGACTAAAAAGCACCAGCTGAGAGAAAAAGAAGATTTTCAGTGTCAGTGAAGTTAAAGCATGTCAGCTGCATTTCCTTCTGTGTATACTGTCTTGCATGCAAGGACAGATAGATTGAATTCATATCTGAAACAAGACAAGATTTTCCACCTGACCTCATTATGTGTTTCTCAAGAGTGCATGCCTGGCTTTCTCTGCCTGAATTAAAATGCGTGCCGAGGAAAGTGAGCACAAAGCAGCCCTATGTGGCACCATCATTCCTGGATGCGCTTAATAAGATGAAGGTATTTATTGTTTTGCCCAAATCATGTCTTAATTCTCGAAGTCATTAACACACCCTGGATCCCTTGGTTAAAGCAAGCCTTGGAAGTGAAGTGTGAGCTAATGAGGGGCTTTATACATCGTAACATGGCTGACAGCAAAGACGAAGTAGCATTAGAGTGTATCAGAGAGATTTATACTGAGGTGTTTTTTTTAATGGAGAGATTTTTGGAAGCCTGCATTATCACCTCATAAATAATTAAAATTACAAAATTATCATTGTTATAACACAGGCAGTGCAATTCCTATCAGCATCTTTGGCATATTATGAAGGAGTGGGAATTAACAGTGAGCATTGTATTCAAAGAAAGCCTGAAGTCCAAACCAAATTGGGTCCCTTCAGACCAGTTCTATCTGCTGCTTCCTGAAGAACAGTGGGCTAACCTAAAGTGACCAGAAATGAAGCAGGATGCCACATGAAGCCTCATTAGTGCATTGTGACACCTCATCTCCTAAAACATGGTGACTTCTAATGTTTAGTTTGTTCAAAAACTCTGGAAGTGAAGAAGGGTGTGGAGTTGAATGATTGACACGTCTACCTTCTAGTTCGAGGATACATTTAAGCAATCCAATCATATCCTCAGAGAAAGGATCATAACTCAGGCGGGATCTACACTGCCCTATATCCCAGGATTTGATCCCAGATATCTGATTTGAACTGCCAGATAATATGGGATAAATAGATTATCTGGGATCAGAACCTGGGATATAGAAGCAGCGTAGATTCAGCATACACTGCCATATAAAATCCAGATTATTTGCTTAAAACTGGATTATATGGTAGCACAGATTCAAGGCCCATCCAGACAGGCCCATATCCCGGGACCTGTCTGGGTTTTTACTGGAAGCATCCAAGCGACACTTCCAGTAAAACTGAATTAATTTGGAAAAACTGGGCCATGAGATTCCCAGGGCCAATCCACACAGCCATCTTGGTTTTTGGGATTCCTGGAGCCCAAAAGACTGAAAGGGCACCCACCCCACTCCCCCCCCAATCTCCAAATTTCCCCCTAAAAATTAAATAAAACATACCTGGCTGCCATAACTTGTCGTGAGGAAGTGATATTAGGAAATGATGCACCAGGAGTTTTTTTTTGGGGGGGGGGGATTTTCCTCGCCATGCCCCCATCTTCTGTCGTGTCATTTCCTCATGCCAGGAGGCTGTAAGGAGCAAAGTTGTGGTAACTGGGTAAGTTTTCTTTAATTTTTAGGGAGAAATTGGGAGGCTTCAGGGTGGCTAAATGCCATCCCAATTTTAATAAAGATGGCATGTAGCCACACATAGACACAACCCGGGAAAGGCCAGGTTTTTTTTTGGGGGGGGGGCGGGCAATGGGGATGAAAATCTGTGCCAAAGTGGGGTTTTTTAAACCTGCTTTGGCATGCAGGTTTGGCATACTATTTAAAAGTGCCTTCAGAAAATCCAGATTATCTGCTTTGAACTGGGTTATATGACTCATATAGCCCAGGATCCTTCTACACTTATATGGATTATATAGCAGTATAGAAGGGACCCCAGTACAAAACAGATAATTTGGATTATCTGGAGGCACTTTTAAATAGTATGCCAAAGTCTGGATTATGTGGCAGTGTAGATCCAGTCTCAGGCCCCTTCTACACTGCCCTATATCCCAGGTTCTGATCACAGATTATCTTCTTAACCGAAATTATATGGCAGTGGAGACTCCAGTTCAAAGTAGATAATCTGGGACCAGATCCTGGAATATAGGATAGTGTAGATCTAGTCTCAGATAAATTCCATTTTCCTTGCTGCAGTGAACTCTGTGTAGACAAAGAGAGAGGCAGGGGACAACCAGGGGGTGAGAGGAGGATGAGGGCTTATACCTACACCCAACAAGATGAGATGCACCTAGCTTCAAAAAACAAGATCTTTTCCTGATGGACACATAGTAGAGTTGAGCTTGATGGCCTCAAGAGGCATGCTTTAAACTGGATTATATGACTCTCCACTGCGAGATAAACTGTGATAAGAAGATAATCTGGGATCAGATCCTGGGATGTAGGGGCAGTGTGAAAAGGGCCATTATAATCCTCGGATGATGACAGTCAAATCATTGTTGCGTGTTGCCTGGCACATCTGATAGACAATTACTGTTGTGGCCCCTTGAAATATTGGAATGGTCAAATCAAAATGAGGATAATGTGGCCATAGCTACTCAAGAGCTACTCTTTTGGTTCTCAACTAGCATCCCATATAATAGGGACATTGTAGACTCTCACTATAATGATGTGAAAATTGGTGGAGCAGCTGGTCTTCCTGCAAGATAAATGTCCCCTCCTCTCCCGTTCTTCCTTGTCCAATACCTCAATATGATAAAGCATCATCTTCCTTTTGCTAGTTCTGCTCTCCTTCTGTTAAAACAGGGTAGGTTAAAACAGGGTAGGTTACTTCTGTTAAAACAGGGTAGGTTACTACAATGTCCCTATTATATGGGATGCTAGTTGAGAACCAAAAAAGTAACTCTTGAGTAGCTATGGCCACATTATCCTCATTTTGCTTTGACCATGCCAATATTTCAAGGGGCCACAACAGTATATCTGTCCCAAAGCAGCCCTGGATTTAGCATGTACCTACTAAACTGGGGCCAGTGTCCAGACAGTCCTGCAGGGCGAGGATTGCACCAGTTTTGCTTGGACTTCACTTCATCCTCCATGTTGCTGCTATTGCTTCCCACAGTTCCATGTGACTGCCTTGCAGTTATAATAATGTCTGCTGATGTCGGAATGAGCACCCATGTGACCAGCAAGAAAGAGGTGGTAGATCTACCCTTCCTTGCTGGCTATACAGATGCCCCATTCTGAATTGGGTGGTATTGCCTGGCCTGACTGCTGTTCACACCCTCCCTATACACTTATACACAGTGTAATACTAAAATGAAGTAGCACACTTGATGAATGTTATCCTGCAAATGATGACATCTACAACTCTATTTGATTCTGGTTTTCTGCACATGTAGGTGTCCCCTAGTCTACTATTTAGCATCAAAATCCTCCTTGCTATCAAATGATTTCTGCTCCCAAAGTTAGCAAATGTTCATCTTAACCAGTAAAAGTGCTGATTCCTTAAAGTATGGCATTTCCCTGCCTTTCTCTATAGATCTGTGCTTTCATTAGCCTTGTCAGCCATTATCACCACTACTGTACTGTTTCATCCTTTGTCCACCTGGCTAATCTCTTGGTGCAGATAACTTTTAGCCTAAGCAGATAGTTTACTCATACTTCATGTTCCTTTATCACTTTCATGGATACTATGACTAGTGCTCACCTGGAACTATTTGAGTGTTTCCCAAACCTTGATCCTCCAGGTGTATTAGACTTCCAGAATTCCTGGCTGGAATTCTGGAGAAGCTGGCTGGGACTGCTGAGAGTTGAAATCTAAAACATCTGGAGGACCAAAATTTGGTAACCACTGCACTATTCAATTATAGCACTGGTAATGTTCCAAGGAGTCCTGGATTGTAATTTTAGGAAATTAGCTCTAGGGCCTCACCAAACTATAAATAACAGTAGTTATTTCTATAGGATGCATCCATGGCAGTTAAAGTGGAAACATAGTGTTATAACTGTGTAGCATGAAATGGATGTCATACCTTCACCCCACCCCGGTAATAGAGTGCAAACTACATTTACATGTTGAGCTCAATTTGCGGCAATTGAATTTAGCTAGGAAGAAAAAGGAAAGTGAGAAGAGGGAATTCAGATGATTAATCAGGACTGTCTCTGTCAAATCAGGACAGTTGGAAACTATGCACCCCAGAAAGGGTGACTTAGCCCTAGATAGCTGCTGGTCTACCTCTGCCTATATTATGGCCTGTCTCCTCCATTCCTGGTCCTGTCTGCCTGCCTAGCACCTTCAAAGCTCTGCACATGGTCAAGGTTACACAGTGTTTATTCTACACTGTGCTTTCTACTGTCACTACTTTGTAAAAAAAGTAAATCTTCAAACTCCATATAGTTTTGCATGGTTCCTAGCACCAGTAAAAATAATAGTAAACTATCCAAGTTTTTGCATGGATCTTGGCTGAAATAAACAAACTAGTGTTTATTTTAACCAATAAACATAGACTTTGTTTCAAGAATTCTGCTCTTATGGCACTACAAAAGAGACCATGACTGTTGGATAGGACAGCCAATTTTAATGAGTTGAGATGGAAGCATGAAATGGACACTCTTCAAATACTGCAACACTTCATTATTTGAAAGCTTTAACATGCTTTTCAGTTATTGTACTCTCCAAGTACCTGTATTTTCTGAAACCTCTGAAGATGTGAGGCTAATTTGCTATTTTTGGATGCATTGACAAAAAAAATGGTGGGAGGGGGTGTTCGTCTCTCTCTTTAATATGATTTTTTTTTTTTGCCAGAAAAGCTGCTAATACTGTTTTACTAAATCTTTCTGAATATCTTACATGGGTCTACCTCTTTGCTGTTTGTAATTTTTCAAAATTATGAACTATGATAAACCAGGGGGATAAATAAATAATGTTTAGGATATAAAGTCTCTTGCACAAAACTGCCTGCATTTATCCACCTGAAACATGTGGCCTTGGTTCTCTCAGAAGAAATAATGCTTGCAATTTCTCCTAAATTGACAAGTTTTAAAACATTATTTTTAAAAATCAAAATATAATATTGGGTAGCATAAAAATCTTTCACTTGTTCGGTTACTTGCTTTACATTAAAAAAAATCAACCAATGGTTTACAAGCAGGAAAAAAGAGGTATTGCTATTTTTGAAATTACTGGTGGGAGTTACACTCTCTTTCATTCAAATTTCTACTTGAGTTAAAGGTCTTTGTCAAGTATGATGGCCTACAAATTGGTTCAAACCAAACTGAGCCATTTTGTAAATCACTAAATCAAGATCCAAACTTGAAGTGGACAGTAGGTTCCTGAAATAATTATCTCTCTTATATCTGGGTTTGTACAGCATTGCATGTAATTTTTGAGCTGTTGCCCATTTCCAAGCAGTTTATTCAGTAATTAAGCAACAACACAATATGCATGCCAGGTCACTAGGACATAGCCTTTCCAAGATGTCAGAAGAACGTCAAACTGTAATTGGAATCAGGGAATATTAATTTGAAAATATCTTCTTAATGCAAGAAAAAATAGCTCTTTATAATTAACTGCTGAGACATCATATTTACATTTTGAATGACATTCACAAATAGCTTAACTCTGCTGTGGCATCATCCTTCTGCTCATGGCTGCCAATGCAAAGAGGAAAGTCCCAGCAGATTCCAAGCACACTTGGAATTAGAAGAGTGGAGAAGAACTTTTATTGTTGTCACACTTGCTAGAAACCATTCAAATCTGGAACAACCAATTGCATCCTAATGCTAATTGAAACAAGAGTATATTTAGTTTCAAGCAGCAAGAAAAAAATGGGAAACTAAGAAAACATTCCGGAATCAGCTCCATCACAAAAGGAAATTAAAGGCAAAACTCCTCTAAACACAACTTGCAAAGAAATCACATGATAGGGTTGCATAAGTCTAAAATGACTTAAAGATAAACAGCAGCAACAATAACAGCAATCCCACCAGTAATCTCCTTCTTGAGAAGTTGTATGCATAGTTACTCAAAAGTACATAGTTCAATTGGACTCGTTTCCACTTGGGTTCAGTTGGACTTGCAGCCAGTATATTGCACTGCAACCTGAGAGAGCTTACAAAAATAAATATGTATCATTCAATAAACATGTTAAAAGCAATTCATAAGAATAGCAACTTTCAGCATAAACTAAATCAGATTTGGATTAGACTATATGATGAATTATATTGTTTTAATATATTTCAATCCAATGTATTTTAATCCAATGCTTTATCTCTTGTATAATGTTGTTGTAATGTGTTTTGTATATTGTCGGAATAAAATTGCTGCCGTTGTAAGCTGCCCTGAGTCCCCCTTCAGGGGTTGAGAAGGATGGGGTAGAAATGTTGGAAATAATTAAATAAACTATAAATAAAAACAACTTGAGCTCACAGAAATGTTCTAAAATAAAACATTTTTCACTCCTTAAGTTAAAAAAAAGTTCCTTAGATAGTGAGGAAGAATAACCCTTCGGGCTTCCAAATAAGGTGGGGTCACCATCACATTGAGGCAAAAGAAAAAATCCTGAACACAGAAGGGCTAAGGGCTCGCTTCCTGCCCTTGCCAAGATGTAATATAATGTAACTCTGCAATATACTTAAAAAGTAAGATGCTGTTGACACTTCTTCAAATAACTAACAATATTTGACTGCATTGCAATAATAGGGCAAGAATAGAAGGTATACTGATCATCAATATCACAATTACCTTGCAGCAGCATTCTACAAGGAATCTGAGTTGAACACACTCCAAATATAATTGCAGGTTTTCTATTCACAAAAGTGGGGTTCACAATTACAGGATAGACACTACACTATAAGGAGAAATTTCTCCATGTGGTAAATACTGGTTGTGAACAGTTGCTCTCTTTGAACAGCATTTGTTAGGCTTGGCCTGAATATTCTTTCATTTTCAAAAAAAGTGATATGATATAAATATTCTACTGAAACACTCCAATTAAAATGTTTTCCATTGAAGGAAAAAAAGGATGATATAATTCTATTCCACATTTGTTGTTTCTGGAATTTTATGAATGTGTGCTGGGGAAGAGGTTGGAAATAGTTGGTGTTTGGACAACTGAAGTGATATATGTCTATTAGTACAATGGATTTACACACTTTCTCTTTTCTTTTTCAGCCTTCTGAAATCTGCTCTGGAGGTTTTGCCAGCTATTTGCAGGTAGGAAAATGTGTGGAAAAATCTGAGTGCTCTCAGAGCATCTTCCACTTCACTTTCTAAAATTGGAGGTTGATCTTTACATGGTTCCTCTTGGAATCATCTGTCATCTTTTCACCTCTTTTGCACAGTTTTTCCATACATCGATTTCACTATATTGTCATTTCTATATGATCATGTAATGTGTTTCCTTGCTACTTATAGACCATACCCACTCTTGATTGAAATGTCCCTTTTATTTCTCAAATCATGTGGATGAGACCTCTTTCTTTCCTGTCATCTTCTATCTCTGCAATTATTATTATAGTAGTTCTCCTTGGCTTTGTGCACAAAGAGGATTGTTTACATTCAGGGCTTGGAGCTTTTTTCCCATCACCTTTAACTTTTGCTTGTCATCTATTCTTAACTGCTTGAGGAGTTTCATCTATCATCCATTGAAGCTTCTCTTTCTTTTTGGCTACAGACATTTATTTCTGACAATGTCTGTGGCTTTAGTCTAGAGTTCTACTGGCTCCCAGTCAATTACCCTTAATAGTACAAATCTATTTTTTGCATTATCTTCACATTCTTCAGGAATCTTCTACAGGTTGTATTTCAGCATGATAGCTGGTTTAATGATAGCTTTATTTTTTATATAAGTTGTTTATTGTCTGTGCAACAATCTGCTCCTGATACTATTTTTACAGAGTGAATTGAGCTTCTCCATCTTCTGCTTCTAGTTATTTAGTCTATAGGAGATCAGGTGATGTCCATGTATTCAGGCGCTTCTTGAGTTCAGGGAAGAATGTGTCTGCTATGAATAAACAGTTGGCCTCACCAAATTCAGTCAATCAAACTCCTGCTTCATTTCTTGATCCTAGACCAAATTTTCCTACAATCTTTGATTTTTTTTTCTGTTTTATATTTTTGCAAATTGAACTCCTGTTTTATTGTGTGATCAATTTCCTCCCGAATTACAGCACAGAATCTTTCAGGGTTTTTTTTCCCCTGTCTTTGTAGTTGAACATAAACTTGGATTATGGTTATATTGATGAGGTTTCCTGAAATCTTATTGACATGATTTGGTCAGACATTGCATTATACCTTTCGACTGCTTTTGCTAAATCTCTTTTTGCTATAAATACAATGCCATTTCGTCTTAGATTTTTATTTCCTGAATAAAACATTGTGCAATTATCTGATTCAAAATGTTCCACTCCTGTCGACTTTAGCTCGCTCACATTGCAACATTTACATTTTCCATTGTTTTACAAGGTCTAGCTTACCCTGATTAATATTTTTCACATTCCATGTTCCAAAATGTGTGTTGTACAGCTTCAGACTTTTATTTCACCTCTGAATACATCCTTTCAGTTTGACTTTAGTTGTGTCATTAGCCACAGTGCTACTTGTAGTTGTGCTCTGCTGTATTCCATTAGCTTGTTGTGCCATTCGACCTTCTGCCATTCGACCAGAAGATAAAACTGCCAGAAATTTTATCTTCTGGCAGTATCTCTTGTTTCATTTTGGATATCTCATCATAGGGTCTCATGGTAAAAGATTGCTTATTGTGTCTCCTTACACAGTACTAACACATGTTAGCTATGGTACCACTTCCCTCTACTTCATTGGACTATGGCCCATCTACACTTCAGTATAGACGCAGTCAAACTGCATTAAATGACAGTGCAGATATGTCCTATAATTAACTAATGATTGTTTTCATTGTAAGAGTTTTTTCACAATGAAATAATAGACTCAGCTCTTTTGAAGATTTTAAAGCAAAGTTTGGAAGGCCATTTCCCAGGAATGCTCCAGGAATGCATTCCTACATGGCAGGGGTTGGACTACATGACCCTTGGGATACCTTCCAGTTCTGTGATCTTACAAAAGTGGCATTGACATTGCCAGAAATAATATTCCCCAAATCATTTAGTTCATTTGTAGTATTGACAATTCATATGACTACATGATGAGATTCCTGCAGAATAAAAGTCTGCTAGTGACATAGAAGTAAGCCTGCATGCATTTTGTTCCTGTTTTTATTTTTTCATGGAATAGCCCTAACTTTATTTATTTATTTCCTATATTTATTTTCTATATTTATTGTATCAAGTTATGATGTGATATTTATATACTGGTACACCAGCTGGTTTCCTTGCTGTAGGGTTGGAGACCTATTCTTTCCTGTTTCTATTTGCATAGAGCAAGTGAAATTAGTTGCATCAGCAGTGTATTAGTGCTGCACTTGAGATAGTGTAGTATAGCAAAACAATGTGGTGCTAGGAATGAAGGCTTATCAAGAGAAAGTTTACTCTCAGCGTTAAGAATTAATTTAGCTGAATTGGTATGGTGAAAGTGGTAAACACAATCCCCCTCACTGTTGTTTGTCAGGGTGTATTATATCACTCTGGATTGCTTTGTCAATAATCTGCCTGGCCTGCAAGCTAAAAATCTAAGATTGCCAGGATGACTGACAGGCTGGAGATAGCTGATAATTCTAAGGAATTGGAGGTGTAAAATCTTTAAGGACTATGTCTACAGTATAAATGCCAGGGTATCTCCACATCACTCTGTACTTACAAAGGCAACAGCATTGTTAATGGCAGCCTGTCTGTCCATCAAGTTTGCTACAGGAGGATTTATCCCTCTTTCACTCCTTATCTTCCATGGCTGTGTTTATTTCGAAACCAGCTGCAGAATAAATTGCCTCTTCTTGCCTTCACCTCCTACACCCAATGCAATACTCTGGGAAGCCTAAGACCATTGTATTTTTAAGGGGATGGCTTTCTTCTTCTTCTTCTTCTTCTTCTTCTTCTTCTTCTTCTTCTTCTTCTTCTGTAGACTAACTTCTAATTGCCTCTATGAAACACACAGATCTTTCCTCCCCTTTCCCCCTCCCTTTTCAAGCTCCCCAACTCGAGCTTCTTCTGCGTAAAGGAAGATGAGCTAAAGTTGAAAAAAAATCTTCCTCTTAATGTAAGCAGGGCTAGGGGTGGGTAAAAGGCAGGAGGGAATGCATTTCACTAGCAAGTACAACAGCATCATGAAAATACAAATATATCGGAAAAATAAAGTCACAGGGTTTCTTGTTTGTCATCTCGGTGACCTGTATATAAAAGAAGCTCGGGTTTTGAGGGTTTTCCTTTTTCAAAAGGGTCTTTTCTCCAGCCCCTTTTCTATCTATGCTAGCAAGTCGAAGCACATTTGGCCTCACTAATGTAACACAGGCTGTATAAAAGTCTCTGCAAGAGGGATTTAATTATTCCGTTGACGATGCGGACGTCAGAAATGATTTTACTTCTGTCTCTCAGAGCTATGTTTGGCACACGTTTAGAAGGGGTCCTGAGCTGTGTGACCTGGATTCCTTTATGAGAAGATGGCATTAAATTAATCATATAGTGAGAGAGACAATCATGCCTCAGACTCTTTGTATCCAGATGAAAGCACTATTGGGACCAAAGAAACTGACAGTCTCTTTCTCTGACTATGTGTATGTATGTGTGCCTGTGTCTCATTGTTTTTGCTGGTTCTTGCTGGTAGAGAATATATATATAAGAATTGTTTTAGCCCAGTGATTAGGAAAACTTTTTGAAAAAAATTGCTGGGTCATTTCAGAGGAAGAGGGATTATTAGAGAGGAGCTGAATTTGCCTGGGCTATGATGGGGGCCATTTCCACCTTGAATGTCCACTGTGCTGGTACAGCTGTACCAGGAGCTCCAACTTTATTTTCTTTCTGCCAATCTGGTTGCAGTTGTAGGGCAAGTCACCTGCCCATCATAATTAAGCTTTGGTTCTGCCCCTTGTTCAGGGCTCTGGGAGGGAAAGGAGCCATTTTTTGGTCAGTCTCATACAAGGAAGCTATACTATAGGACATAGACCAGCTCGCCCCGTAGAAAAGCTTCTTTTCTCAAAAACATCCAGGGAAACAGAAACAGAAATTCCAGGGAAAAGGTCCCAAGGCTCTGGCTGAGAGCTCACAGCCTCTCAGCCTCACAGCAATCAGAGGGGAAACAGCCCTGAAGTTCTCAAAGATTTCTCTGAGGGAGGGCAGCACTACAGATCCACGGAACTCCATCTGAAATATCTACAAGCCTCGGCTGGTAGGTCTACCCAATACCCAGACGCATTTGGAATCGGTAGTAGGACCCACACCGATGAGGCATAGATAGTAATCAGCCTGGGAGAGATTAAAAAGGGTTTTTTTTCCTACAGAGAAAGTACAGTTAATCAAAGTCAGGTACTAGTCCATTGAGGACTAGACTAAGAAAGCCTTGAAGTGTTGTTTGAACCATTGAAGATTTGTTGTTTGTTCCATAATAAAGACTTTGCTGTATCATTAAAGACTCTAAAGACCATCACTTCAGAAAAATCCCTGAGAACCTCTCTTTGAGGCACCCCGGCTTAAAGTATATGTCCTATCGAAAGGACAGCTGTTACAGGCCCAGCGCGTGACAGAACATCCACCTTCAGTGGTGTGGCACCATTATTCTTTGGCAGAAAAGTTAAAGACCATAAATCCATAGATTGAGCCATTGTAGTTAAACTGTACTGATGCTATAGTAAACTGTACTGATGCTATAGTGTGGATGCATCTTATGAATTTGAGTTTGAATGACCATCCATGAGAACCCTCTAGTTCAGTGTTTCTCAACCTTCCTAATGCTGCAACCCCTTAATACAGTTCCTCATGTTGTGGTGACCCCCAACCATAACATTATTTTGCTACTTCATAACTGTAATTTTGCTCCTGTTATGAATGGTACTGCAATTATCTGATAAGCAGGATGTATTTTCACTGGATCAAATTTGGCACAAATACCCGATATGCCCAAATTTGAATAGTGGTGGGATTGGGAGAATGGGGGATTGATTGATTTTGTTATTTGGGAGTTCGAGTTGTTGGAATTTATAGTTCACCAACAACCTGAACTTCATCAATGATGAAATTGAACCAAATTTGGCACACAAAAATCCCATGGCCAACAAAAAACACTGGAAGGGTTTGGTGGGCATTAACCTTGAGTTTGGGAGTTGTAGTTCACCTTTATCCAGACAGCACTGTGGACTCAAACAATGATGGATCTGGACCAAACTTGGCACAAATACTCAATATGCCCAAATGTGAACACTGGTGGAGTTTGGGGAAATAGACCTTGACATTTGGGAGTTGTAGTTGTTGGGATTTATAGTTCACCTACAATCAAAGAGCATTCTGAACCTCACCAACAATCGAATTGGGCCAAACTTCCCACACAGAACCCCCATGACCAACAGAAAATACTGTGTTTTTTGATGATCTTTGGCGACCCCTCTCACACCCCCGGCAACCCCCTCAGGGGCCCCTACCCCCAGGTTGAAAACCACTGCTCTAGTTGACCTTGGACAAATCACACAGCTTTGGAGGAAGGCAAAGGCAAGCCCCTGTAAACAAGTCTTGCCAACAAAGCCCCATAATAGGGTCATCTTAGAGTAACCATGATTTTGAAGCATCTTGAAGACATATAACAAGTGTTGCAGTAATACTGTGCACTATGACTGGAAGAGTCCTGCAATCAAGTTCTGCATTGGCACCTTTTTGGATGTCTGGAACTTTTGTACATGTGTGTAAAATTTAAAATATTATTTGTACCACTGTTAAAAATATATGCTGAGATTTAAAGTAAGATTGCAATATTAAATTGTAGTTGGCTTCATAGAACCCCGAGTGAAGTACAGTTGGCCCTCTCTATCATCCATGAATTCTTCATCCTTGAATTCAAACAAACACAGCCTGAAAATATTTTCAAAAAGTACATTCTTAATTTTGCCATTTTCAACAAGGAATGCCATTTTAACATTCCATAACCATGATATATAATGGGATTTGATAATCCACAATTTTAGCATCCTTGGTGGTTCCTGGAACCAAACCCCAGAGGATACCAAAGGGGCACTTTACATGTACTAAATAAAAAAGCCATGAAACTTTTGGGAATGGATAGGAAATCCATCCAGGCAAATGCCATGATCAAAGTATGATCCTCAATGCTTTGATGCTCATTATTCATTTACTCTTTACAATTCATAGAGATAAATGTACGAGTGCAAACCTAGTTATTATCAGGCAATCATTCAGTTATTCTAACAATGGTTTGGTGGCTCCCAGTGACTGGGCTACATGGGAGGAAACCCTGTGTAGGCTTGCCCAAATCTCCTCTTGAGAGAAGAAGTTTCACCATTTCATATTATTTCAGGCCTTTCAGGACTCATGAGGCCATTAAGTAATTTAAGTGACAGGGAAATCTGGGAGTTATAGACCAAAAGGTAACTTGCCCAAGCTCTAAAAAAGGAATACAGTTAAACTTGTAGAAAAAATACATATGGATTTCTGTGCATGGGAAGACAGATCCAACTATCCCTAAAATCAGCTTCAACATTATCTTTGAGTCTGCATGATCCACTTCTCCTATTTCCCATCCTTCTCTCCTGAAGTAGCTGTGACATTGAGAATAATGAAAGATAAGCAAGCATGGATCATACAATGACAATACTGAGTATTTGACAAAACACTCTTTTTAAACAGTTGCCTTATGAATATATGGAACTATGGCAAAAGCCTTGATGAGAAACATGGAAAACTAATATTTACCACCATGCCCTATTAAGAGCATAACTTAATATCTTCTTCTGTATTTTTAGTATCTACATACTGTAATTTTGCATTCCTGCTACCAACTATGTGATAAAAGGACTCCTTATCTTGGGTTAAGGAAGTCTTGTATGGGATAAAGATGGCATTTTGTTCCTTTGAAAAGCAGAATGATATGGAAGACTAGTTTGACTCCTTTTCATCTGTTAAAATTAAGAAACTGAACAATTGAAAAATATGAGGAAGAAGCAGGGCATCACTACTTCCTCAGGCAGAAAGTACTGTTACTGTACCATTCCTCTGCACTATTTTTATGTGAAATAAATTCACTAAACCAAGTAAGCCTTTCTGTAACCCCCCCCCCCCCTTCAATACAGAGCAGCCATCATCGGTCTGGAAAAAGGGAGCTACAAATGAGGTCATTTATGTGTAAGTTGAGATCTTGGGCAAGATGGATTTGAAGTGACACATCTTTGAGCAGGCTAGCTATTAACAAGATTGTTCTTTGTTGAGGACATTCAACAACCAGATTGTCTATAACAAGATTATCTTGTGTGAGAGATAAACCTTGCACGGGTTTCATGATGAAACAGTCCTAAGAAGCAATAAACTATATAGGCCAGTGTATGAACAAGTTAGTGTAAAAGACTGAAAAAGAAGTGAATTCTGGCCTGCTAAAAGATGTTGCCAATTTTCTTGGTATCCCACTGAACTTACTGCCCTGACTTGTCTAAAATAAATTTTGCACTCAGCTAGCTTTTCCCCCCTTTTTCTCTGTAAGACACGACTTCGTGTGTGCATTTGTTGTGCTTGTATTTATATATGCAGTAAATTAGCAAGATTAGTTTAATATGTGCTAAGATTGGTTTCATGGAAGGCTTAGAGGGCATGCCAGTTAGGAAGCTATGAAAGCTCAATCCTAGAGAGATTGTATTTTTCCAGGGGCCAGGGGAATAGAGGCAGGCCTACAGCACAACCCCATTACCAAGAGTAACAAAACAAAATGGAATAGAAAAAAGGAAGCTAAATCAGGAGATTTATGGAAACATTTCTCTGACCTAGTGCATTGCTAACGTATACCCAAGTTTACCCACTACCACAGGCAGAAAAAGATGTTAACATTGCCCAAGTCACATGAGAACTGTCCCCTCTAGCTGTCTCACTGCTGTGGAGAAGGAATCCACAGTAGTGGCTGCTGCCACCTGTGCCTCCTATCTCTGTGCAAAATGAGAATAGACTGTTCTCTTTTACCTTAAACCAAAGAGAAAGGGGAGAAGGAGGAGATAGCGTGCTGGCATAAATGGAAGAGAATGGCCAATACATTTATTCCCTCCTCTCATTCTCTTCCTCTTCCACCTTGAGTTAGCCAAGGCTAAAGGTGGGGGGAACCCCTCACACAGGCAACTCCTGCCACAGCACAGCCAAAAGGAACCAAAAACACCTCTTTTCAACTGCCATATGGTCCATTTTGACCAAGTAAATTTGAGTTCAATCACCCACCCTGTTTCTGGACATTTGGGGGGCAGATCTGCCAAAAGTCCCAGATCCCATTTTGAGAAATGGCACCGTACACCCTATCCTGACTGACCTCGTCAAACATAATCTGAAAAGAACAGAGACAGTTTGGAAAGATGAATGTAATGAACTCTCTCAGCCCTAATACCTATAGATCCACATATCCATATTTGTGTACTTCACTTTGTCCAGTCAGATGCTGTGCAAATAAGTTCTTAGTTTTTCTATAAGACTGCATGGTTCTCTGTGTCATGACATCTTTAAAAGAAATATGAACTAAGTATGATGTCTAATGAAGTGATACTGATATTAATAGGATTTTAAAATATCCACTGTCTTTAATGCTTAAAGCATGAAAAGGTAGGTAGAACAGATTGTACTTTTCTTGTTTAAAATTCAGTTTTAAAATTCATATGCTCCCTGAACCCCATATTTGCAGCCTCTACATTTCTCAGTGCATCAGGGCTCCCCAACAATTTGGAATAATTTTAAGGAAGACCATTTTTTGCTTCAAAATTACACTGAAACTTTTCTCACAAAAAACATGTTGAAATACCCCCATCCACACAGTCCCCAGAAACTCGCCCTTGCCCCTCAGTACTTCCAATTTCCTTTGTAGTCCTTCTAAAACTGGTGACAGGAAGCAATACAATGACATTTTTTAGAGGGAAAGCAAAGTTTAGGGGGGGGGGGCGCTGTTGTGGTATGTGTGTGTAGGGGGTTGTTAACTCATGCAGAGGCATCTAATAGAAAATACACCCCTGCCCTCATGAAGCTACCCATTCCTGTTTTAGTCTTTAAGGTAGTCATAAATAGCTCCAATGCGAGAAAGAGGATTAAATCTACCACTCAGATTTCAAGGTTCAATACCCTTCAGTAGATTTTTTTCAATATGTTTCACTATTAAACACAGGTATTTTGTTCAACCTGAAGGATCATTCAAAAACTGCCTAGTCTGAACCTGTATCATTCAGAACCAGTTTTATCAGATCTGCTGTCTGCAGGAAGGAGCCTTTATGTCCAAGGACTTCGAGATTCAAGATGTAACAAACTATTCCTAAAATGACAGACCTGTGATGCCTTGCTGAGAACAAATGTTTCCGTTGTATTTTGGCTTTACTACCACACATGTGCAGGTGGATGGAAACCACTCAGCACTTTTGTTGCTGTTATATTTCAGATTTTATGTGTTTTCATTTAAGACATTGGCAAAGGGTTTCAGAACCAGGAGAGGGAAACACCTGAGAGTTCATTACATTCATCCTTCCAAACTGTCTCTGTTCTTTTCAGATCATGTTTGACGAGGTCAGTCAGGATAGGGTCATGTTGCTATTTGCTTCTGCACCTTGTCTTTTGCAGAAAATCAGTTACTATTAAAAGAAATCAGGATTCCTTGTATTTCATTTTAAACCCCAAAGAAATAGATGCCAGGTGTGCAATGTTTGATTTGGCAAGATTTCAGAGCTTGTTGTATTTATGGGGCTTGTAATTGTATACCAGCAAATCTGTCTCAGCTGTATAGAATCTTCTCACATTGTGCAGTACTGTTTGGGTATGTTCTTTTGTGTATTTAGTTTAGTTTGAATGTCAATTGTCTTTGTAACATGTTCCCCACATCTTGGTCACCGTGTTCAGTTGCTCCTGGGATGGAGATGGGCTTAGCTTATTTCTTCCCAAAGAAGAAATGGTGGAGGCTCCTTCTTTGGAAGCTTTTAAACAGAGGCTGGATGGCCATCTGTCAGGGGTGATTTGAATGTAATATTCCTGCTTCTTGGTAGGGGGTTGGACTGGATGGCCCATGAGGTCTCTTCCAACTCTTTGATTCTATGATTCTATGATTCTAAACCTGGAATGAGCAAGAGTGCTTATTCTATGGGAAAGATACATGTCAACAATTCATATGTTTCCATGCACACCCATTGTACCTTAGCTGTAGCAGACTTTTCCAGTAGAATGGCTACCATAAGATAAGAGCGTGAAGATTGATTCAGGAACCCAGAACTCTTGCTGCTTCTCTGGTTCTGTCATTCTGAGAACCTAGGATTGGGAAAAAGTCATTTTAACTTTAGAACTATCCCATGAAGCTTTGGTGTCTGATGAAATATGACACAATCTCCATTGACATATAATGTCATTTGAAACTCAGTTAAACTCATATTATGCAGTTTAATTGCATTGAATTGCAGTCTAGATTGGATTACAGATATCACAGGGTTTGCTTGGTAAGATTTGTTCATAGGATGTTTGCATGTTCTTTATTCTGAGGCTGAGAGAGTGTGACTTATTGGTTTCCATGGCTGAACTGAGAATTCAAAACCTGGTCTTGAGAGTCAGAATCCAGTGTTCAAACCAATACATCACAATGACTCTCCTGGTAAATCATATACAGCTGTATAGTTTATAGGGGGTCTGACTTGGACATGGGCGATCTAGGTACATATCTTGTTTCTGCCATAAACTGATTGAGTCACCTTCAGCAAGTCACTGAACACGGTGAGGGTTGGTGGCTTCCATGTTAATGGTGGAACTGCATCTGCTCAGAATTTCAGGCTTTCAGAAATTATCCAAGCAGATTGAATGCATAGTGTCCAACACCTTGAATAGCTCCTTTTCAGTTCAGACTAAAAGCGAGGGAACAATAAAATCGAAAGTAGACATCAGTGGCATCAGTGTCCAATGACTGAATATAATATTTCTTCTCTGTCAGTGAAATATGCCTACAAATTACTGATCCAAAGAAGACTGTCCTAAACTTTGAACGATTACATACATTGCTCAAGAAGTAATCACCCATGAAGTCAGGTTTTGCTTCTTTTTCTGAAATCTACTTCTTCGTTCCCTGGGCTAATCTACTTCATTTCTACTTTTAGCTAAAAGGCCTTTATGTTCTTTACAGAGGTCTGGGTTCTACACAAGGCAGCAAGAGAAGAGATCCAAAACTCTGAGCCTACAAACCATGTGGGTCTCAGAAGACTGAATGTGTTAACTGTTTCCACTTCCTGTGCATCCCTTTTGGTTGTGTAAAAATGAAAGAAGAAATGTTGCGACATGAAATTTCCTCCTCGATCTAAATGCCAAGAAACTGTTTTTCTCAACCCTTGATGATGTTAAGATTTTTCCTCTCCCTCTATTAGTTTTCTGTTATAGATGCTGTATGGACAAAGACTATAAAAGAGGTAATTTAAGGGCAAATCCACACCTGAGAAGTCAAAATCATTGGTTCCCCCTTACAGAAGACTCCCTGGGGAACATAATACAGGGAATCATGGGCAATTTACTACTAGTTGTGATATATAACTGTCTGATGTAAAAAAAATCAATGTTTTTCTCTTTAAAGGGCTTCCCTGAGGACCAAAGAGTAGAAGGTCAGAACAGGTTACTAGTTTGCATGCTTGTCTGTTTGTTCTTTGATGGCAAAACAACACTATAAGTAATGACTATTCACTCCCAGGAAGAAAGTAGCAAGGAGTCATTTTTGCTCCACCTTGTCTAGCACTAAAATACCAGATTTTTTGACGTTACATGGCAAAGAAGAGAAATAGAAAATTTGAGAACTCAAATTGTTATTTCTTCTGCATACCAACAACTTTTTTCCATATCTTTATTGAGATACACACATACACGTTTAGGTCATGTTTGCAGTACATAAATCATTTGTTGAAAGGTGATTAGGTGTTCCTGATTGTTTTTTGATTAGTGTTCCTCTATGTTTGAGTTTTGTTCTTTATTTACTGTTATAATTTTAGAGGAATATCTAATCACCTCTCAACAAAGGATTCCCCCAGGCAGTAACAAGCCACACCTAAAAACTGTCAGGCCATCAAATTCTAATCAAGGGGGCCAATTGAAACATTCACACCTAGCCCCAACAGACAAGAGTTCTTTCTCCCACCCTGGACCCTACACAGATTTATAAAGCCAATTTTCCTAGTTTCCGACAGACCTCACAACCTCTGAGGATGTCTGCCACAGATGCAGGTGAAATATCAGGAGAGAATGCTTCTGGAACATGACCATACAACCCAAAATACCTACAACAACCCAGACCCATGTCTCACTAAGACATGAAATATAATCTGAATTTTTGGTGGAATAATGATCTTTTTAAAAAGATGTTTAAACTGTTGATAAAATGCTTGAAAACAAAAACAGTTTTCAGGGAGGGGTACTTTATAAGTCATCGGGGGGGGGCACCTCATATTGCTATCTAACTGCATATGGGAGAGGCTCATGATTCCCACACCTGATTTAAGTGTAACCTCTGTTTTATTCTCTTTGTTCCTCCTCAGCTTACAGTTGTGGGGAGACCTCATTTTCAACTATTCACACTTCTGAAAACATACAAAACAAATTAGAATGCAGATCCTGTTGGAACCACAACATCATATCTTTTTCTCCCCTATATGCCGTTTTACCACTTCTTCCTGGTGAAGAAGCTTCGAAAGCTAGCAGGGTGGAGTTTGGGGGATGGTCATCACACCAGTCACTCGTTTGAAGAAGTTCCATTTTTAAAACAATGTGTACTTAGAAAGGTAGTGGAATGGCAATGTGCCCTTTGACACCATTACTATATTTTTGCTTCAGTGGTATTGATTCCTATGTTTGCTTTCTTATATTTGAAAAATGACCATACCATTTATACCACTCCATTTGCTCTGCCTTTTGCTCCATTATTGTTTTTGTTTTTTAAGAAATATACAGGAAGCTATAATTACACAATTATGCAACTGCGGAATTATATAAAGATGTTTTATGGAGCTACCTCAGTCCCTGCTCAGGGCAGGAAGATGAATGCACGTTATATCACTTCGAAACCCTTTTTTCCCTGTGCTTTTCCCCAACACTTCCTTGATTTTAGTTTTGTATATTAGTTACTCATCTGAAGAGTTCCACATATACTGTGGACTAATAAAAAGACAGCCCGTGTTTTCCTCTTGGTGGGATTAAAATTTGAGAAGAAGAAAGCTTTCCACTTTCTCACCCTATTTCTACTCCACCTCCACCACCCCCTCAAAAAAATCTCTGTTGATTTCATTCCCACAAACCGGGCATACTGCCTCTCTCTCCGTCTTTTCCCCTTAACTCTACAGGAGTTGTTTCCTCAGAAACAAATCATGCTGAGAGACCAAAAGAGGAAACCATATCTTCCAAACATCTCCCCCAATCTTCTGTCATGCCCTTAAGCAATGTAGTTAAAGAGTATGGAGAAGAGACCACTGCAGAGCTGAATGGAGGGAAGTAGAAAATGTACCCGATGGAGAGAAGGTAGGCTGCTACACTGGCAGCTTCAGGCTATCTTGGGAAGTTCACACCTACCTCTAGATAAAACCTAATGGGGAAAGGGAGCCCCTGGTGATGGAATAGGTTAAACTACTGAGCTGCTGAACTTGCTGACCAAAAGGTCGCAGGTTCGAATCCAGAGAGCAGCATGAGCTCCCACTGTTAGCCCCAGCTTCTGCCAACCTAGCAGTTCAAAAACATGCAAATGTGAGTAGATCAATAGATACTGCTCTGGCAGGAAGGTAAAGGCACTCCATGCAGTCATGCCAGCAACATGACAATGCCAGCTCTTCAGCTTAGAAATGGAGATGATCATTCACACCCAGAGTGGAAACGACTGGACTTAATGTCAGGGGAAAACCTTTACCTTTACCTAATGAGAAACGAGATACTATTATTTAAAAACCCTAAGAAATATTGACATAACTCTTCAAACCCTTGGTCTAGAAAATGCAGTGCATTTATTTGAGAGAAAAAGATATGAGAGATATAGGGATGGCTCAGCTATGTAGCTATTAGCTAATATGTAGATTTTCCAAATTATTTTATCTCTAATGGGTGAGGACCATGTGGTCCTCCAGATGTTGTTAGATTGCAACTTTACTCAGAGCATTCCTCATTATCTTCTATACTTGCCTAAAGGAGACAATTGTGAGACCTATATTTTAAAAGCCATCATCGAACCCCTCCATGATAGACATCTATCAGCTAGGACCCTTCACCACAGCCCAATATCCCAGAATATTAAGGCAGAAAATCCCACATTATCAGACTCAGATAACCCAGTTCAAAACAGATATCGTGGGATTTTCTGCCTTGATATTCTGGGATATAGGGCTGTGTGGAAGGGCCCCTAGTGTACAACCTTTCATTTTTGAGCAAGGACTTGTAGCGTGTGATGGCCTCCTAACTCCAGGGTTTTCTGGATGAAATGGATTATCTAAATCCATTTCAATCTAGTTTCAGGCCTGGCTATGGCACAGAGGCAGCCTTGGTTGCCTTGGTGGGTGACCTACGCAAAGACCTAGACAGGGGAGTGTGTCCCTGTTGGTTCTTCTGCATCTAGATGGTTCAGGTCCAGGCTATTTGGCTGACCAAATCTCCTTGTACAAACCTGCCAGGGCCCTGAGACTCCAGGAAAGGCCCTTCTTTTGGTACCACCTCCATCTTAAACTCAGTTGGTGGGAATGGGAGAGCAGACCTTCTTGGTGGCTGCACCTCAACTCTGGAACTCCCTGCCCAGGGGAGCCGGAATGGCACCCTCCCTGCTGTACTTCCAGCAGCAGGCTAAAATCTGTTTATTCAGACAGGCTTTTAAATAATGTTTTTAAGATCAAGTGAAGAGGTGCTGTGTTTTTTAATTTGAATATGTTTTATGGCCTTTAACTGAATTTTTAAAATACCAATGATATTTAATTCTGTTTTAATGTTTGTAAATTTGTAGATTTTAAATTGTATTTAAATGTTTTTAATGTAAGCTGCTTTGAGTCTCTTTGTGGAGAGAAAAAGTGGGGTATACATTAAACATAATAATAATAATAATAATAATAATAATAATAATAATACCCCAAACTGCTGGGGTTTGCAATCCAACTCCATATGGAAGGGGTATATGGTTTCCACACCTCCTCTAAGTGTCTCCCTGTTAAAAATCAATATTTGAAGTAGGACATGCTGAGGCAGATCTCTTTCTTTTCCCACTTTTCTCACGTAGCAGACAAAAAGACTGAATAAAGCTCGTGTTCTTAGGAAGATTCTCCACACAGAATAAAACACTGGGAAATCAGGGTTGTTGCTCACCCGAGGTCTCTCCACATGAGCAGGTTCTTCTCATCTTCTGACTCTGAATATGCTGAAAGCAATGATGGAACAGGGTTGACTCTTTTCATGGGTAAATGGCATCTGGATAAGCCTCATAGAGTATGTTAGAATGATTCACACCACCTCCATATACACATATGAAATCTTGGTTGAGAGATGACTATGTCAGATTAGCTATTGTGTTAATGCGATACCCATCAATAGGAGCAAACTTATGAAGCTTTTATAATCACCAGTATTATTTATTCCTCAAGCTGTTAACTTTTCAAACTCAGAGGGAACTGCTGAAACTTAATTTATGTTCAAACTATGGTGCAGAAGGGGGGATGTGAAATCCACTTCAAATAACAGTTAATCATGTTAAGCCATAGGATAATGTGCATTGCACATAACATCAAATATAAGTGCATGTTTTATATATCTATTTGTGTGGGTGGGGATAATGGATTTTCATATATTAGAGAAGATATTTTTAAAGATCACATTCACATGCCTATTATATATTACATTTGCATGAGAAAAAGTATAAAATCCTCTCTAAAGTGAAGATAGGCCAAATAACAAGTAATTGCATAACTTGGAGCTACAAGAGTTTTGATATTTACTGAGACAGTAAATGGAAAAGGTGCTTTAATATACAAATGTAAAACTTCTGTGGTCAATGAACCAAAGCAGGGAACACATATTAAATGAAAAACTCAGTCATGCTATGTGACCAAAAAAGAGAATAGAAGACAAGCTGAGGGAGTGAAAAAGAAGACTTGAGCCTCTGAGCAGTGAAAAAGGAGAGTAATTCAATGGTGCATTGTTGACAGAATGGCAAAATATGCAATCCTACACTTCACATACAATTTTAAAAGACATGTCACAGGAGCGAGGTGTGCCAAAATCTCTCAAGCTTGACTTTGCTGGGTTTCTCTGAATTCCCACTGTATTTTCTTCCACTCTGTTTTGTAAGAAATAGAGATTTTGGGTGCAGTACACTATATAATGATTGCTTTCTGATCCCACTTTAATTACCATTGTTTCAGCCTATACTATTCTGGGATTTATAGTTTCATATGCTTAGAATGTTCTGCCAGAAAGTCTAATACTGCAGCCAGGAAAGTATATGCAAAGATTCTACTGCCTTCCTGAACTACAAATTCCATGATTTCCCAGACTTGAACCACAGCATCTAAAGTGCTATCAAATTTCTATAATTGTGTAATATGGATTTAGCTTTCATGTTGTCTTCCATCACTAAAACAAATCCTTCCCAACACCCACCCAATTGTTCCTAATCTTTATATTTATTGACAAACTTTACCTAATTTTTGCAATATTGCTCATTGGCTAAAGTGTGTTTCTGTAATTTCCCCCCTCCCTATAGGGGCACTTTAACCCCCCAGATTTTAAAGAACGGTATACACATTGTTTTATATAATGATCTTTATATTCTGGAAACACATTGCAAGCCTCACAAACAGGCAGGTACTTGAAGCAAAAAGTCGAAAGAAGTGCAAAATACTATTTTTTGTCAAAATGATCAAGTCCAATATTTTTCCATCTTTAGCAGAACATTACTGTCCATTTTGTATTAACTAGCTTTATTTTTCTCACCATCAAATATTTATTATCATGGGACATGTGTTTCAGAAAGGCCAAATACTTTCTTCCTGGATACCATGAAAATGTTCTGTAGGTCGAGGAAGGTTTGTGGGTTAACCTACTCTGGTGAAACCTGTATTTTACCTTTGCACCTGTTACTAGAATCTCTTTCAAATAGTTGGGATCTACCAAGAGTTTGTAGCCATCAAAGCCTTTGCTACATACAGAGCATGAATTAGATAGAGTAGAAGAAAAGAAATGCTAGAACTTTTGCCTTTCCCTTCCTTCACCTAACACATGATTGGTTCTCTAAGGCTGGAGCTACACTGCCAAACAAAACACAGTTTGAACTGCAAGGGGCTTCTGAACCATACAATGTAGTTCAAACTATATTTTTGGCAGCATAGATCCAGCCTTAGAAACTTTGTTCAGAAGCCCTTTGCAGTTTTATTCATAAACTAGCTTGGGGACCCGGCGTTGCCCGGGTTATTAGAGAAAGTGGGTAATGGCGGTTCTGTATGCCAAGTTTGGTCTTTATTGGTGTTTGGATTACGGCTGCATTATTTTCAGGAAGTGAGTGAAGGTACTTGAAGTCCCATCATCCATGGCCCATCCTCCTACAAACAGCAGCAGGATATAGAGTGGGTCATGGGGGCTCTGTGTGCCAAGTTTGGTCTTTATCAGTTATTAGATGAGGGTGGCAGTGGTGTCAGTAAATGAGTGAAGGTACTGCAAGTCCCATCATCCAAAGTCCATCCCCTTTCAAACTGCAGCAGAATGTAGAGTGGATCATGGGGGCTCTGTGTGCCATGTGTGGTCTTGATTGGTCATTAGAAGAGGGTTGCAGCAATTTTTGGAAGGGAGTGGAGGTACTTGAAGTCCCACCATCCATGGTCTGTCCTCCAAACTGCAGCAAGATGTAGAGTGGATCATTGGAGCTCGATGTGGCAAGTTTAGTCTTGAGTAGTCATTGGCGAGGGTCTCAGTGGTCTCAGGAAGTGAGCAAAGGTACTGCAAGTCCCATCATCCATCTCCAAATTTTTCCAAACAACACCAGGACGTAAAGTGGGTCATGAGAGGTCTATGTGCCAAGTTTGGTCTTGATCCGTCATTGGATGAGGTTTGCAGAGGTCTCAGAATGTGAGTGAAGGTACTGGAAGTTCCATCATCCATGGTCCACCCTTCTCCAAAACTGCAGCAGGATGTAGAGTGGGTCATGGGGGCTCTGTGTGCCAACGTTGGTCTTGATTGGCCATTAGATGAGTTTTGCAGCAGTCTTGGGTAGTGGAGGTGCTTGAAGTCCCATCATCCATGGTCTGTCGTCCCCCAAACTGCTCCAGGATGTAGAGTGGGTCATTGAAGCTCCATGTGCCAATTTAGTCTTGATGAGTCATTGGCGAGGGTCTCAGTGGTCTCAGGAAGTGAGTGAAGTGACTGCAAGTCCCATCATCCACTGTCAAATTCTTCCAAACCGCACCAGGATGTAGAGTGGGTCATGCAGGCTCTCTATGTAAATTGTGGTCCTGATCCATCATCGTTGGCAGTTGTAATGGTCTTAGGAAGGGAGTGCAGGTATTGGAAGTCCCATCGTCCATGGTGCATCCTCCTTCAAACTGAACTTGGATGTAGAATGCGTCATGGAGACTCAGTGTGCCAAGTTTGGTATTTATTGGTAATTGGATGAGGGTTGCAGTGGTCTGAAGAATTGAGCAATAGTACTGCAAGTCCCATAATCCATGGTCCATCCCCGGCCAAACCACACCAGGACGTAAAGGGGGTCATGAGAGGTCTCTGTGCGAAGTTTGGTCCTGATCAGTCATTGGATAAGGTTAACAGCGGTCTCAGAATGTGAGTGGTGGTACTGCAAGTCCCATCATCCATGGTTCATCCTCCTCCAAACTGCAGTAGGATGTAGAGTGGGTCATGGGGGCTCTGTGTGCCTATTTCGGTCTGTATTGGGAGTGTTCTGACCCAGCCCCCTTTGGCCTTTCCTTTCCTCTCTTTTTCATCTCGGAATGTTGGATTTGAGGCTGGCCAATCAGAGACCATATGCAAATTTCCTTCTGTCATGCCCCGTTTCTGTCATGAACCCTCTTCTCCACCAGGGGCTCCTATTGAAGCTGCCCAATCAGAGACCATATGCAAATAGCACCACAGCGGCAGCCAATCAGAACGCTGCCACATACATTTCCGCCCTCCACACTTCCTCTGTCCTTCCCATACAAACAAACACTCTTCTTTATTATATATATAGATGTGACAATGACAGAGAGATTAGCAATTCTGGGTAATTCTTCTTTCTTCCTGGATCTATGCTGCCAAAAATGTAGTTTGAACTGCATTATATGATTCAGAAGCCCCTTGCAGTTCAAACTGCATTTTGTTATCTGTGAGGGTTTGTTTCAGGGCCCCTATGCACACCAAAATTGGTGACTATTGAAATCCCATCATATACAATGGTCAAAGGGTGCCCTTTATATAAAATTGCAAAATCAATGTTTTCTTCATGGATATAATACACACACATGTATATAAGTCTCTATATATGTATGTGCTCCAGCAAAGGATCACCGCCTTGTTGTGGCGCTGGAGCTTGAGCATCTCAATGATGTCATGAGCGAAACCGTGAAGGGTCACCCAAGACGGGACGGTCGTGGCAGAGAGGTCAGACCAAGAGTGATCCCTGGGGAACACAATGGCAAACCACCCCAGTATCCTTGCCAAGAAAACTAAATGGACCAGTACAACCAGAGATATGTCAGTATGCCATTGGAAGATGGGACTCCCAGGTCAGAAGATGGCCAAAATGCTACTGGGGAGGAGCAGAGGATAAGTTCAACTAGCCCCAGATGTGATGACGCAGCTAGCTCAAAGCCGAAAGGAAGGCTAGCGGTCGATGGTACTGGAGGTGAACGACGAATCCGATGCTCTAAAGATCAACACACCATAGGAACCTGGAATGTAAGATCTATGAGCCAGGGCAAATTGGATGTTGTTATTGGTGAGATGTCAAGACTAAAGATAGACATTCTGGGGGTCAGCGAACAACCATTTTGCCTTCTTGGTTTTCTTTTTCTTTGGGACGTACTTTGTTGCTGCCTCCTGAACAATGGAGGAAAGCCAAAGGAAACAGTGATAAGGGGAGATATGCCCAGTTAAATGCGCAATTCCAGAGGTTAGCCAGAAGAGATAAGGAACTATTTTTAAACAAGTAATGCATGGAAGTGGAAGAAGACAACAGAATAAGAAGGGCAAGAGACCTCTTCCAGAAAATTAGAAACATTGGAGGTAAATTTCAGGCAAAAATTGGTATGATAAGAAACAAAGATGGCAGGGACTTAACAGAAGCTGAAGAGATCAAGAGAAGGTGGCGAGACTATACAGAAGATCTGTATAGGAAGGATAATAACATCGAGGATAGCTTTGACGGTGTGGTGAATGAATTAGAACCAGACATCCTGAGGAGTGCGGTTGAATGGGCCTTAAGAAGCATTGCTAACAACAAGGCAGCAGGAGATGACGAGATCCCAGCTGAACTGTTTAAAATCTTAAAAGATGATGCTGTCAAGGTGATGCATGCCATATGCCAGCAAATATGGAAAACACAAGAATGGCCATCAGACTGGAAAAAATCAACTTATATCCCCATACCAAAAAAGGGAAATGCGAAAGACTGCTCCAACTTCCGTACAGTGGCCCTTATTTCTCATGCCAGTAAGGTAATGCTCAAGATCCTGCAAGGAAGACTCCAGCAATACATGGAGCGAGAGTTGCCAGATGTTCAAGCTGGGTTTAGAAAAGGCAGAGGAATGAGAGACCAGATTGCCAATATCCGCTGGATAATGGAGAAAGGCAGGGAATTTCAGAAAAACATCTATTTTTGCTTCATTGACTATTCTAAAGCCTTTGACTGTGTGGATCATAATAAATTGTGGCAAGTTCTTGGTGGGATGGGCATACCAAGCCACCTTGTCTCTCTCCTGAGGAATCTGTACAAGGACCAAGTAGCAACAGTAAGAACTGACCACAGAACAACAGACTGGTACAAGATTGGGAAAGGCATACGGCAAGGCTGCATCCTCTCACCCAACCTTTTTAACTTGTATGCAGAACACATCATGCGATGTGCGGGGCTTGATGAATGCAAAGCTGGGGTAAAAATTGCTGGAAGAAACATTAACAACCTCAGATATGCAGATGACACCACTCTGATGGCCGAAAGTGAGGAGGAGCTGAGGAGCCTTCTAATCAAGGTGAAAGAAGAAAGTGCAAAATCTGGGTTGCAGCTAAACATAAAAAAAACCAAGATTATGGCAACAAGAATGATTGACAACTGGGAAATAGAGGGAGAAAATGTGGAGGCCGTGACAGACTTTGTATTTCTAGGTGCAAAGATTACTGCAGATGCAGACTGTGGCCAGGAAATCAGAAGACGCTTACTTCTTGGGAGGAGAGCAATGTCCAGTCTCGATAAAATAGTGAAGAGTAGAGACATCAGACTGGCAACAAAGATCCGCCTAGTCAAAGCCATGGTATTCCCTGTAGTAACCTACGGATGTGAGAGCTGGACCTTAGGGAAGGCTGAGCGAAGGAAGATCGATGCTTTTGAGCTGTGGTGCTGGAGGAAAGTGCTGAGAGTGCCTTGGACTGCGAGAAGATCCAACCAGTCCATCCTCCAGGAAATAAAGCCTGGCTGCTCACTGGAGGGAAGGATACTAGAGACAAAGTTGAAGTACTTTGGCCACATCATGAGGAGACAGCAAAGCCTAGAGAAGACAATTATGCTGAGGAAAGTGGAAGGCAAAAGGAAGAGGGGCCGATCAAGGACAAGATGGATGGATGGCATCCCTGAAGTGACTGGACTGACCTTGAAGGAGCTGGGGGTGGTGACGGCCGACAGGGAGCTCTGGCGTGGACTGGTCCATGAAGTCACGAAGAGTCGGAGACGACTGAACGAATGAACAACAACATATGTATGTGAGTATATATAGAGAGGGGAGGAGAGAGAATATTTTCAAGCTGTAGATGGCTGCATCCATGGATGCAGAATCTGTGAATATGGAGAGAGGCTGTATATCCCATAGAATTACACAGGACTTACATCTGAAACAACATCTATAGGACTTGACAATTTATTTAATTAGTAAGTAGGTGAATCTAAAGGTTTATATGATTACCTTGAGCCACTTTTAAGTAGAAAAGGATACACTTTACTTTTTAACTATGGTTCTAAGATCCAGTACTGCTGGCAACGGGATTGGTGAAGTCTAGGCCAGCATTTCTCAACCTGGGGGTTGGGACCCTGGGGGAGATCATGAGCGGGTGTCAGAGGGGTCACCAAAGACCATCAGAAAACACAGTATTTTCTGTTGGTCATGGGGGTTCTGTGTGGAAAGTTTGTCCCAATTCTATAATTGGTGGGGTTCATAGTGCTTTTTGATTGTAGGTGAGCTATAAATCCCAGCAACTACAACTCTCAAATGTCAAGGTCTATTTTCCCCAAACTCCACTGGTGTTCACATTTTGATATATTGAGTATCTGTGCCAAGTCTGATCCAGATCCAACATTATTTGAGTCCACAATTCTTTCTGGATGCAGGTGAACTACAACTCCAGAACTCAAGGTCAATGCCCAGCAAACCCTTCCAGTATTTTCTGTTTTTCATGGGAATTCTGTGTGCCAAGTTTGGTTCAAATCCATCATTAGTGGAGTTCAGAATGCTCTTTCATTGTAGGTTAATGATGGCAAATACAACTCCCAAATGACAAAATCAACCCCCCACCCCACCAGTATGTGCTCCTCCTTACAAATAATCCGCTCCATTCCTATCTCACCCTGAGTTTTTAGTATTTTATTTTGTACATGTGGCCTGCTTATTGTCACTGGGATTGTGATTGACTTTTACTGTATTGTATATTATTTATTGTATTCTTATGTTCTATGTATTTTATTGTATTGTTGTTTCATACCTTGGTTATATTTTATTTTATTGTAATGTGTTGTGGGGCTTGGCCTCATGTAAGCCGCCTCGAGTCCCCATTGGGGAGATGTTGGCAGGGTATAAATAAAGATTATTATTATTATTATTATTATTATTATTATTATTATTCAAATGTGGATGTTTTGGATATTTGTGCCAAATTTGATTCAGCAAATGGAAATACATTCAGATATTTACATTATGATTCATAATAGTAGCAAAATGACAGTTACGAAGTAGCAACAAAAATAATTTTATGGTTGGGGGTCATCACAACATGAGAATCTGTATTAAGGGGTCATGTCATTAGGAAGGTTGAGAACCACTGGTCTAGACTGTTCTTTTTTTAAAAAAAATACAGCTTTATTACACGTGGTTTCATTTTAACAACTCTTATTTACTTATTTGAGATTACTCTGACCACAGTGCATCTTGACATCTTTGAGTGTCATTAAAGTGTCATTAAAGTGGCCATATGACCTTGGAGGTGTCTATGGACAACGCTGGCTCTTCGGCTTAGAAATGGAGATGAGCACCACACCCCAGAGTCAGTCATGACTGGACTTAATGTCAGGGGACAACCTTTACCTTTACCTAAAGTGTGTTATCAATATTTTCACTCTAATGGGGAAAACCATGTCATGAATCCAGTACTTGCAATTAATTGCCTGATAAAATATGTTCAGATACCTGTGTCAGCACCCTCCCTTGATATGACGTCCATTTACTCCTCCAATTTCTTCTAGGTATTCTTCATAACCTTAATAGCTATAGCTAGCTAAGCTTAAGTCTTAGAAAATAAAGGGCCTCATGAAATGCTGTGAGTCTCCAACAGATGGCGATGTTGAGACTTCTGTTGTCTCCAGCTTGTTTTACTCTGCAGCCGAGTTTTTAAAGAGGCTGAAAATTACTGTATTTTTTAATTCTTCATGATGGTGTCTTTATTAAGTAACATATATTATCCTGTCCTTTACAGGTACGAGTCCTGGCAGAGACTATGGTTCTGTGACAAGCAGTGTACCTGTCGAAACAGTTAACAACCCAGTCATGATGGAATCACGTAATACAATATGAATTATCTTGTGAAAAGTATATTATGTTCTTGTATATGAAATGTGCTTTATGCAATTATGAGGTTAGTACTAAATATTTCTAAATAGCACATGATAGCATGAGAAATTCCCTTATCTAAAACATTCTCATTAAAAATAAATTATTGGAGCTCTTCATTCCAAGCAATCATCTTTGGATGTAAAGTTTATTAATTCTAAAAAAAGATGTTTAGGAAAGTTTGCTTATTAGTATGGTTTGCCTTGCTTTCTTTACAGGTTAGAAAGAAAGATTCATTTCTTTTGCTTTAACTGCTTTCAATTGCATGCATTTTCACTAAATTTCCCAGCTTCCCAAGAGGCATTTAAGATAATTAAAATAAAGAAAAAAGCTATGTATAAAAATAGCCAACTGATCCAAGTGAGTGAGTTACAAAGAGGAGCCGAGTTAATGAAAGGTACAGAACCATCTTTCCTAATCAGTGTGCTAAAATGTAATTGATAAGTTCAATGGCATGTAGTAGTCCTTCCTTTTCAAATTTACCATTTTATTAAGTTCTTTTAAAAAAGGACTTGGAGGTATGTTAACATTTATCATACTTTAGAATAAAACATGCATATATGAAAATTGCAGAGGCAAGTGACAACAATGTACCTTGCAGCATGAGCACTTTCCAGAACAGACAGTCTCCGAGTTGCAAACATCCATCTTACAAATGACTCATAGTTAAGAACAGGGGTGAGATAACAGGAAGTGAGATAAATCTCCCCCTTGAAAGAGAAATTTACTCTTGGAAGTGTTTTCATGGGAAAAAATGTGTCTCCACTGAAACTCTATCACCAATCATTGTTTCCATAGTAAGCCAAATTTTTCAAAATTCAATTGCCACAGGGACTGAAAGTGCGGTGAAATTTTCTGAACAGGGACACAGACAGCAAAGGAAACACCACAGGTGTGTTAACCCTTCCCTATGCTTTCCAAACATATATTTGGCTGGATTTGCATTTTAAAAATGTACTTGTTCCAACTTACAAAGTCAGCTTAGGAAAAAACCCTACTTGGTGACTACCTGTATTGTGTATTGTCGAAGGCTTTCATGGCCGGAATCAGTGGGTTGCTGTAGGTCTTTTCGGGCTATATGGCCATGGTCTACAGGCATTCTCTCCTGACGTTTCACCTGCATCTGTGGCAAGCATCCTCAGAGATAGTGAGGTCTGTGGAACTAGGAAAAAGGGTTTATATATCTGTGGAATGACCAGGGTGAGACAAAGAACTCTTGTCTGCTGGAGCTAGGTGTGAATGTTTCAACTGATCACCTTGGTTAGCATATAATGCCCTGACAGTACCTGGAGCAAACCTTTGTTGAGAGGTGATTAGATGTCCTTGTTGGTTTCCTCTCTGCTGTTGTGCTGTTGCAATTTTAGAGTTTTTTAATAGCCAGATTTTGTTCATTTTCATAGTTTCCTCCTTTCTGTTGAAATTGTCCACATGCTTGTGGATTTCAATGGCTTCTCTGTGTAGTCTGGCATGGTGGTTGTGAGAGTGGTCCAGCATTTCTGTGTTCTCAAATAAAATGCTGTGTCCAGGTTGGTTCATCAGGTGCTCTGCTATGGCTGATTTATCTGGTTGAAGTAGTCTGCAGTGCCTTTCATGTTCCTTGATTCATGTTTGAGCAATGCTGCATTTGGTGATCCCTATGTAGACTTGTCCACAGCTACATGGTACACGGTAGACTCCTTCAGAAGTGAGAGGATCCCTCTTGTCCTTTGCTGAATGTAGCATCTGTTGGATTTTCCTGGTGGGTCTGTAGATAGTTTGTATGTTGTGTTTCCTCATCAGCTTCCTTATGTAGTCGGTGCTTCCCTTGATGTATGGCAAGAACACTTTTCCTCTGTATTGTGTAGATTCTCAGAGAAGATGGGTGCATTATCATAAGTCATTGAAAACCTCTGAAGGAAAGGGACAAGGAAATATAGTTGTATGTGCTGGTGTATATACTGATGCATTAAGGTAGTTGTAAGGAACCACAGTCCTGAACTATCCCCATCATATCTTGCTATTGCCCTGATTGAGTTCATAGGTGACAGGTTCCCAGTAGTGAATTCTAGACAAATAAAGGGGAAATTATATTTGCTAGAAGTCATTTCGAATATTGGGAAGCCAAATTTTAGGTTTGACAATCTAAGGGTGCATCTACACTGTACAATTAATATGATTTGACACCACTTGAACTGCCATGCATGCTATGGAATCCTAGGAACTCTAGTTTTATATCATTAGCATTCTCTGTCAAAGAATGTTGGTGACTCACCAAACTACAACTCCCATATAGCACAGTGATGAGTCATGATGGTTAAAGTAGTGTCAAACTGCATTAATTCTACATTGTAGATACACCCTTACTTAGACATCTTTATGTATAAAAACGCAATCTGTGTATGTTTGTGCTTGCAAAACACGAAATGTAGTTGGCCAATTGACTTGACATTTTGACACAAGCTTACATTCCAATACATGCATGTTTCAATAGTAAAATGAAATTTTGACACAACGTTGCATTCCAATACGCACATATATTTAGAGTAAAACTAGCAATCCAGGAATAGAGAAAGTGGCCACCAAAAATGATCCCATCAGAAAATCTGTGTTGTCCAAAGCTACCACTCACAGCCTAGCTTTCATTTTACCTCGGCAGTATAAGAAATAAAAACTGAACTCTAGCAACTAATCTCTGCGCAGCTTACCTTTTACCTCAGCAGAATTAGAAAAAACAACCTATCATGACTAACTTTCATTTTACTTCAGCAATAGAAGAAATAACCAATGACAGTGCAACTTTCCTTTTACTTCAGCAGTATAAGAAATACCAACCAATTGAAGATTAGTTATCATTTTACCACAGCAGTATAAGAAATGAAAGCTGAGTTGTGATTGGCTGCTATTGGCAATGCAAATAGTACAGGGGGAGTCCATGTGTTTGGTATTTTTAGTGCCTGTGGTTTTGCCAGCCATAATGCAAGTTTTAGGAATTGAATCGAGAAGAAGATGAAGTGCAGCATAATCATCTCAACAACGCCAAGAGCAATTAGATCTACAGTGAAGACGTATGCAGTTGCAATATCTGAATGATCGCCAAATTGCTTTTAAAAATAATTGATGAACAATTTAATTGAAGCAACAATTCCAAATGGACCTCATAAAGGTGAAGACGTACTACTTCCACAAATACCACTCATTCCCACCAACATGGCGTCCCAGTTCAAACTACTTCAATTTCCAATACGCTTTGCATTTGCTATGATTATCAATAAAGCACAGGGGCAATCTTTGCAAGTGTGAAGTTTGAATTTAGAAAACAATTGCTTCTGTCATGGGCAATTATACATCGCATGCTCCAGAGACAGTAAAGCATCTGATCTTTATGTTTATGCAGAATACGGACAACCAAAAATGTAGTCAATCCACTAGCTTTACAATTTCAAAAATTCTGGTGAAAATTATTATTATTATTATTATTATTATTAACTTTATTTGTACCCCGCTAGCATCTCCCGAAGGACTCGATGCGGCTTACACAGGCCGAAGCCACAAACACAATACAAAGAAAACATATCACAGCAGTAAACAAGCAAATCAAAACAATTAAGCAAAATAAACAGCAAATGACATACATCAAGACACTATTAAAACTGGATCGGCCGGCGCAAAGGGGTACAGGGTTAAAAGTGCTGATATGGCAGGAGGAACGTAGGATTAAAGTGTGATGTGCGGCAACATTTGTTGTACTAAAGTGCTTCCAGGACTTGGGATGGGGATTCCTAGTTTGGGAAGGCACAACGGAACAGCCAAGTTTTTAAATTCCTTTTGAAAACGGCTAGAGTGGGGGCCTGTCTGAGATCTTTAGGGAGGGCGTTCCAAAGTCTGGGGGCCGCCACGGAAAAGGCCCTGTCACGCGTCCCCACCAAGCGCGCTTGCGATGTGGGTGGGATCACGAGCAGGGCCTCTCCGGATGACCGTAACGAGCGTGTGGGTTCGTAGATGGAGATGCGGTCACGCAGGTAGGGTGGTCCCAAACCGTTCAGGGCTTTATAGGTGAGCACCTGCACCTTGAATTGGGCCCGGAAGATGAATGGCAGCCAGTGGAGCTCCTTAAACAGAGGGGTAGACCTCTCTTGATAATGGGCTCCGGTTAGCATCCTGGCTGCTGCACGTTGGACCAGTTGCAGTTTCCGGGCCGTCTTCAAGGGTAGCCCCACGTAGAGCGCATTGCAGTAATCCATTCTAGAGGTGACCAAGGCGTGGACCACCCCGGCCAGATCAGCCTTCACGAGGTATGGTCGCAGTTGGCGCACAAGTCTCAGTTGCGCAAAGGCCCTCCCGGATACCGCCGACACCTGAGCTTCAAGTGTAAGCGAAGAATCCAAGAGGACGCCCAAACTGCGGACCTGTGGCTTCAGGGGGAGTGTAACCCCGTCCAACACAGGTAACCACCCTATACCCCGATTCGGTTTACGATCGACCAGGAGGACCTCTGTCTTGTCGGGATTGATCTTCAGCTTGTTCTTCCTCATCCAGATCGACACAGCGGCCAGGCACTCACCTAGCACCTGAGAAGCCTCCTTGGAATTAGGTGGAAAGGAGTAGTAGAGTTGTGTGTCATCTGCGTAGAGATGGCACCCAACTCCAAAACCCCGGATGACCTCTCCCAGCGGTTTCATGTAGATGTTGAAAAGCATGGGAGACAAAATAGAGCCTTGCGGGACCCCACAGGTCAAAGGCCAGGGGTCAGAGCAGGCCTCTCCCAGCTTCACCATCTGAGTTCGTCCCTCCAGGAAGGACTGGAGCCACGACAGAACCGTGCCCCCAAGGCCCATCCCGGAGAGACGACCCAGAAGGATACCATGATCGATGGTATCGAAAGCCGCTGAGATGTCCAGGAGAACCAGCAGAGTCACACTCCCCCTGTCTAGCTCTCTGCGGAGGTCATCCACCAAGGCGACCAAGGCTGTCTCGGTGCCATGGCCAGGCCTGAAACCAGACTGTGACTGATCTAGGTAGTTGGTATCGTCTAGGAAACCCTGAAGCTGAGAGGCGACCACCCTCTCCAGCACCTTTCCCAAAAAGGGGAGGTTGGAGATCGGCCTGTAATTATTCAACACCGAGGAGTCAAGGGAAGCTTTTTTGATAAGTGGGCGAACCACGGCCTGCTTCAGGTTAGATGGAAAAATTCCTTGCTCCAACGATGTATTGATAATTGGTACAAACCAGTCAAGCAACCCCCCTCTGGCTGATTTAATGAGCCAGGATGGGCATGGGTCCAGGGATGAGGTGGTCGCTCTCACAGCCCCAAGGATCTCCTCAACGGTTTCAGGAGGAACAAGCCTAAAAGAATCCCATAAAACCGGACAAGCAGGTGCCTCCGTCACCTCTTCTGGCACTGCGATGGAATTGGAGTCGAGCTCGAGGCGTATCTGAGCGACTTTATCTGCAAAATGGTGTGCGAAATCGCGACACCGAGCTGCGGGGTCGTCGGGGAGCTCCTCCACCACTGGAGGGTGGAGGAGCTCACCCACGACCCGAAACAGCTCCGATGATCTATTTGCTGCAGATGCTATACGGGTGGTCGTGAATGACTTCCTGGCCGCCCGTATAGCCGCGGAGTATGCCTTAAGGGAGGCTCTAGCCCGTGTTCGGTCAGACACGTCTCGAGATTTCCTCCATTTGCGCTCTAGCCCCCTTCTCGTATGCTTCATCACGGCCAACTCCTCGGTGAACCAAGGGGATGGCCTGTCACGACGCAACGAGATGGGGCGTTCGGGTGCGATCATATCTAACGCCCTGGCCATCTCCCCGTTGTAGAGAGTTACTAAGGCGTCGATAGAATCGCCAGGCTCCAAGGCAGGAAGAACCCTAAGATTCCTCAGGAATCCATCCGGATCCATCAGTCTCCTAGGGCGGACCATCTTAATTTGTCCTCCACCCCTGGGGGGGTTTAGGGTCGCAGTAAGTCTAAATGTGATCAGATGATGGTCAGACCATGACACTGGAAGGATGTTTTGATCTTCCACTCTGATCAATTCGTCGTCCGCCACAAAGACGAGGTCAAGAGTGTGCCCAGCATGATGCGTGGGGCCAGATATTATCTGTGACAGTCCTATGGCCGTCATGGTGGCCATAAAATCCTGAGCTGCGCCAGATAAAGTGGTCTCGGCGTGGATGTTAAAGTCTCCCAGCACCACAAGGCGCTGGGAGACCAAGGCCGAATTAGAGACCACCTCCGCTAACTCAGCCAGGGAAGCTGCTGGATCTCGGGGTGGGCGATATACCAGCAGGAACCCCACACTGTCACGGCTCCCCACCTTCAGGTGGACACATTCAAACCCAGACGCTTGCGGGACAACGCATCTGGTCACGGCGATGGTTTGCCGGAAGACCACTGCGACCCCTCCTCCCCGCCCCCCTTGTCTGGCCTGTTGATGCACTCCGAAACCTGGAGGGCACAGTTGGGAAAGGTTTACACCTCCCACCTCGTCCAACCAGGTCTCGGTGATGCATGCCAGATCCGCCCTCTCATCCAGGATCAGGTCCTGGATGGCTGCGGTCTTACCATTCACGGATCTGGCATTGATCAACAGGACCTTAAGACCAAGGGGGCTGCCAAGGAGCCTACCACTGCCCACCTTTTCCAGGGTCGCAAGGACTCTGTTGCGCTTCTCCCTGGGATGTTTATGAACCGCAAATCTCCTTCCCCACACGACTGGGATGGCACCCCTTTTCTCTGGAACCTTCCCTCCCCCCGCCCAACCAGAGTCTAGTCAACTCTCAGGGGAGGAAGTTGGGCTGGGAAATAATCTCCCTTGAGCATCTGGTAGGGATGACTCTGATATTGAGGTGGACAGTGAGGTATCAAGGGAGCTAAGTGGGCTAAATAAAGGGAGTGTTCTCGAGCGGAGAAGTGTGACTGGCTGAGTGGAAACGATTGGGGCAGATGGGGTCTTAAAATTATACGAACCAGGAGGGGGGGCCGTGACTGGTGAGCTAGTTGTAGAGTTCGCCTGGGGGCCAGGTGGAGTGTGGTAGGACAAAGCCCCAGGATCGAACAAGGGGCGAATGTGAGGGTCTACAACTACCCTCCTAATGGTGATTCCCCATTTCTTTAGGCCAGATTGTTTAGCCATTAGCTCACCAAGCCAAGTGGCGTCTTCTGATGAGATTTGAAGACGGGTGGAGCGGTCAGGGGATTGGTAATCCCTCCACAACCACACTATGGCTTTTAGTCTTATATCCTGAGATCTTTTACCTAGGATTTGGGCCAGGGAATTGCAAACTGCCCTCTTGGAGGTCCATCTGCCTCTGTTTATCATTAGATCGGCAATGTCCACTGCAAAACTGTCTGTGGAAAGATGTTGATTCCAATCATAAAGTGCAGTGGGCTGATCCACGTGGCCGGATGTTGTGTTGTTGGCCATTCTCTGAACAGCCAGCCTGCATCGCTGCCACTCCCGGATGTTTCCATTCCTATGTACGCCCAGAAATTCTCCTTTTCCCTCAGATGTCTCATCCTTAATCCCTCCCTCCCTCCCTCCTTCCGCCTTGAGTTCCGAATGCTCTAAAGTGCTTTCCTCCCCAATCTGGCACAAGTCCTTAGCTAAGTCTGCACAGAGAGAGTCTTCAGTCTTTGGAGGGTTAGATTGCACAGTAATTCCTGAGAAGGAGGCAAAGCCTCTGAGGAGATGGTCCATTTTCTCATTCAAAAACCTGAGCTGAAACAGCACATGGTTGAAAGAGTCCCTCAGGAGGTCGTAAAAGTGCAAAATGTCATTTTCCGGATAAGAGTCCGCTGTAGCCATTCCTATGTCAAAAAATACACTCTCTCACCACTAGCACCAGACACTCTTATCATTACTCATTCACTCCCACTTACAGCACAATCAGTCAGTCCACCAAACATTCCAATACTCCCATATTCTTCACATCCTCCTGAATTTCTCCCAACACACTAAAACCAACATGTACATTCTCTCACACACACTGCTATCATCTACACCTTCCACACCTTCCTATAATTCGCTACTATCACGGACAACTCATACGCTCTCCTGGACTTCTTCACTCACACCATCTCATGCAATCCGGTCCTCTCCTATTGATACTCCTAATTGCTCCTCGCACCTCCTATTATTATCAGCAGTTAAACATATAACATATAGCTAACTAAATAAAATACAACTAGCTAAGGGAAAAGTAGGAAAAGAAAATAAAATAGTAAAAGAAAAGAGTTAGATGGCAGCTGTAAATTTCTGCTGCAGGCAGAAATTCCTTCCCGGTGCAGACACTCGAACACTTAAACAGCAACTTCCTGGAGCTCTTCGGCCCCTTCTCAATGCGGGAGGGGCAACACAGGCCACAGCTGGCTGGTCCAGTCTTCACCCCCACCCGGATGGCAAGGGAGGGGGCGGCGGCGGCGTGGCTGGAGCTCTCTCTATGGCCCCTTCCTAGATGGAACGGAGGGGCCGGGTGAGGCGCGGCTGGCCGGCTCACTTCACTTGCCTTCAGATGGAAGAAGGAGGCGACGGCTCAGAGCTCTTTCCACGGCCCCTTCCCGATGGACGGAGGGGCCGGATCAACTCGCAGACAGCCGGCTCTCTTTCACCCCTCTCAGATGACAGAGGAGGGGCAGAGGCAGCACAGCCCGGCGCTCTTCCACGGCCCCTTCTCGGTGTTTCAGAGGGGCCGGATGCGCCGCGGCTTGCAGGCTCTTCTTTCGCCCTCTCTTCTTTTCTTTCATTTATTTTATTTATTTATTTATTTATTTTATTTATTTATTTGGTATGCTTGTATACCGCTAATATCTCAGCCTGTGCGGCGACTCATTGCGGTTTACAACATGTTAAAATATACAATTCATTTAAGCATATAAAATTAAAATAAAAATACATACAAAAAACATACACAGTATTGGGCCACCAATACAGATCGGGACATCTCATAGTTAAAATCATCATCCAATTCGTTATCTTGATTGCTAATCCATGGTCAGATAAAACATCACATCGAAGGTCAATTGAAGACTTGCTCAAACATCCAGGTTTTTAGTTTTTTCCTAAATGCCATTAGCGAGGTGGCTGATCTTAATTCAGTAGGGAGGGCATTCCAAAGCCGGGGGGCCACCACAGAAAAGGCCCTATCTCTCGTTCCCACGAGCCGCACCTGTGAAGCAGGTGGGATAGAGAGAAGGGCTTCTCCTGAAGATCTAAGGGTCCTGGTGGGCTGATAGGCCGAGATACGTTCGGATAGGTATGTAGGGCCAGAACCGTTTAGGGCTTTAAAGGTCAAAACCAGCACTTTGAATTGGGCTCGGTAGCTAATCGGTAGCCAGTGAAGCTGGTACAGCAGAGGAGTTGTGTGCTCCCTGCGTCCAGCCCCTGTTAATACCATGGCTGCCGCCCGTTGGACTAGTTGGAGCTTCCGGGCCGTCTTCAAAGGCAACCCCACGTAGAGAGCGTTGCAGTAATCAAGACGGGATGTAACCAGAGCGTGGACTACCGTGGCCAAGTCAGACTTCCCAAGGTACGGTCGCAGTTGGCGCACGAGTCTTAACTGTGCGAATGCTCCCCTGGTCACCGCCGAAACCTGGGGCTCCAGGCTCAGCGATGAGTCCAGGATCACACCCAAACTGCGAACCTGTGTCTTCAGGGGGAGTGCGACCCCGTCTAACACAGGCTGTAACCCTATACCCTGTTCGGCCTTGCGACTGACCAGGAGCACCTCTGTCTTGTCTGGATTCAATTTCAATTTGTTCGCCCCCATCCAGACCGTCACAGCGGCCAAGCACCGGTTCAGGACTTCGACAGCCTCCTTAGTAGCAGGTGGGAAGGAGTGACAGAGTTGGACATCATCTGCGTACAGATGACACCGCACTCCGAAACTCCGGATGATCTCACCCAGCGGCTTCATGTAGATGTTAAACAACATGGGGGACAGTATTGAACCCTGAGGAACCCCACAAGACAAAGGTTGTGGGGTAGAGCAGGAGTCCCCCAGTGACACCTTCTGAGACCGACCCTCGAGGAATGACCGGAGCCACTGCAAAACAGTACCTCCGAGACCCATTCCCGCGAGGCGTCCCAGAAGGATACCGTGGTCGACGGTATCGAAGGCTGCTGAGAGGTCGAGTAGCACCAACAGGGACACACTCCCCCTGTCGAGCTCCCGACGGAGATCATCCACTAAGGCGACCAAGGCTGTCTCGGTACCATGTCCCGGCCTAAAGCCAGACTGTGCCGGATCTAGATAATCCGTGTCTACCAAGAATGCCTGGAGTTGTGAGGCCACCACACGTTCCATGACTTTGCCCAAAAAGGGAAGATTGGAAACAGGCCGATAGTTTACCAATTGAGTGGGGTCCAGTGATGGCTTCTTCAACAGCGGTTTTATCACAGCTTGCTTTAAGCTGGCTGGAAAAATGCCTTCCCGAAGGGAGGCATTAACCACCACCTTAACCCACTCGGCCAATCCCCCTCTGGCCTCCTTTAGAAGCCAGGATGGGCAGGGGTCTAGGATGCATGTGGTGGCTCTCATCCCTCCAAGCACCTTGTCCACATCCTCGGTTTGAACCAATTGAAATGAATCCATCAAAATCGGACAAGCAGATGCTCGTGTTACATCCTCAGAGACTGCCGTTAATGCGGCGTCCAGTCCAGAGCGGATCAAAGCGACTTTGTCTGCAAAGAACCGAGCAAAAGCTTCACAGCGAGCAGCCGAGTCATCAGGGCACCCATCCTGAATGGTGGGTTTTAAAAGGCCTCTGACAACTCGGAACAGTTCAGCCGGACGGTTCTTTGCAGACGCAATAGTGGCCGCGAAGAAAGTTTTCTTAGCGGCTCTTATTGCCGCGGCATATGACCTTAAAAAGGCCACAAACCGTGTTCGGTTTGACTCGCTCGGATCCGAACGCCACACGCTCTCTAGTTCCCTCTTCTTTCGCTTCAACACCGCCAGCTCCTCAGTAAACCAAGGGGCCGGTTTAGATCGGCTACTTGAGAGGGGACGTTCTGGAGCGATCGTGTCTATTGCCCTGGTCATCTCCCCATTCCAGAGAGCGACCAGGGCATCAACAGGATCACCAACCGCGGTGGCGGGAAAATCCCCAAGAGCCATCAGGAATCCTTCCGGATCCATAAGCCTCCTGGGGCGGACCAATTTAATAGGTCCTCCACCTCTGCGGAGGTTAAGGGGCGCAGTAAGTCTAAAGCTGACCAGGAAGTGGTCGGTCCATGGCAACGGAGAGATGGATAACTCCTCAACACCGCCACCTTCCTCCCATCCCTGACAGAAAACCAAGTCCAATGTATGTCCAGCACTGTGGGTGGGGCCAGATACTTGTTGGGACAGACCCATGGTCGCCATGGTAGACATGAAGTCCTGAGCCGCTCCCGTTAGGGCAGCCTCAGCATGGACATTGAAGTCCCCCAGCACAAGCAGCCGCTGGGACTCCAATGCCAGGTCCGAGACTACCCCCGCTAGCTCAGGTAGGGAGACTGTAGTGCAGCGAGGTGGACGGTACACTAACAGAATCCCTAATCTGTCCCGGTCACCCACCCTCAGGTGGACGCATTCAAAATTTGTTGACTGCGGGATGGGGGTCCTGGTCAGAGAAATAGAATCTCTATAGACTACTGCAACCCCGCCTCCCCGCCCTCCGGATCTCGGTTGATGAAGCACAGAGAACCCGGGTGGACAAAGCTGGGTCAGATTTACACCTCCAGCTTCGTCCAGCCAGGTTTCCGTGATGCACGCCAGATCTGCCCGCTCATCCAAGATTAAATCCTGGATGACAGTTGTTTTGCCGTTGACAGATCTGGCGTTCAACAGCACCACTTTCAATCCCGAGGGACCGCCATCCTGGTTACACCTGCTTACCGTATCAGGAGACCGATTTGGGATTACTAAAGTTGTTCCACGTTCCCTAGGCCGAATTAAAGGTCTCCTTTTCCCGTATCTCCCCTTCCCCACCACGACTTCTATGGGGGCTCCTCGGTTAACGGAAGCCTCTCCCTCCTCCATGACGCATTTGGTGCTTATACTAATAAACCAGGGATCGTTATGGTTTACATACGATGTTATAATTGCATTTTGCCATAGCTTATCCTTCCAGGTGTACTTCAGTCCCGTTAAGCTATATTCAAGATCCCTCGCACTATTCCATTTATCCTTACCCACATATAAAATTAGCAACCAAGTCAACAGCTGCCAAGGAGCAGATGGAAACATGGGTGGTAGAAGTTACACACAGTTAGAGCAGGGATTACGCTGTTAAATTACTGATGGTGTTTTAACACAATATAATAGAACAACAATATAAATGCGATGGCTTAATAACCCAAGGTGTTAATTAAAATGCGTCATGGAGGCCTGCATCGGTACTAGCTATACAATCAAGATTAAAGTGCTGTAGTTGGCTAAATGCACCGAAAAGTCGTTTAAAGTGCTAGTGGCATAAAGTGCAAGATCAACAATTAGTAAAGTGCACAAGGTAACCAACTGGTCATGGAGTTGAATTAATTAGCAATTAGCAATAAACAAGGATGGTCCACACAATCAAAAGTCAAACAGACGGAGTTAAAAACGATGGTCAACACAGTCTATCTAAGATTCTATCTGAAATTGGAAGCAACGAGATGCCCAAATGCCAAAATGCTGGGGCCAGAAGATGGTCAACACAATACTCCGGAAATTGATGGTTGGCAAGTGAGATGTTAGAGATCACATGCGATGGCGGCAGTTTTCAATAAGGTGGTGGAAAGATAGTCGTAGCCAGCGGCTAGTGTTGGTTCTGTTTTCTAATTGTCCTGCAGGGTAAAACACTTCCAGGCCTGCTAAAGGTCATATACTTAGATGTTAAGAGGGCTGACCAAGTCCTGGACAAGCAGACCAAGCCTCAAGATGGCGGTAGCGCGTTGGAGGGCGATGAGGCCAGCGCGTTGGAAAGCTGGCCAACAGCCAGCCCTTCATTCCACATAGACACAGCAATGCAAGGCAGGGTATTGAACTGAATGATGTGTTTCCTAGGTGAATCGCTGTTCACAACAATACTTTTATTTACTTTCATATTCATTTCATATCAGACTGAGCCACAGCAAAGCATGACCGGGCTTAGCTAGTAAGAGATAAGAACCCAGTGGTATGCTGGATTGCATCCCAGGCTAGATTTACACAATGACCAAGTATCACATGTTGACCAAGTAGTCTAACAAATACTAACCATTTCATAAATAGGAAAATAGAGTATTATGGAGTAAAACTGTCATTTTATAACCTCTCTAAACACAATATAAATTGAGTATTGTCAACATAGCATTTCAGAAGTACATCGACTGAACTATGCATTGGTCCAGTAAATGTTTAGAATGTTCCAGCTGAGATATTATTTCTTTATTTGTGCTGGACATGCAAAGGCACAAATATATATATATTTCCCTAGGAAGAATATTCTGACAATAAGAGCTATTTGACACCGGAATATGCTGCCTCAGAGTGTGGAGGAGTCTCCTTCGTTGAAGAATTTTAAGCAGAGGCTGAGTGGCCATCTATCAGGAGTGCTTTGTGTAATCCTGCATAGCAGGGAGATGAACTGGATGGCCTTTGGGGTCTCTTCCAATTTTGTGATTCTATGATTATATGTAGGAAAAAAGGAAAAGGCAATATGTAAAGGGTTTATCTGCAGGCAGCTCAAACAAATAGGAATTATTCCAGACAAAAAGAAAATAAAATGCTAGAGAATACAAGGAATAAATATATGTGTTTTCAAGCCCGTGTACTCTAGCTTCTTTAAAGTTACAAAAATCACCAGGTGCGATGTTTTATTTAAGCTCAGCGATTTGCTCGATCTGTTCCCTACAAATTATGTCACAGAAGCTGTTTTTGTTCTGATTATTTTAATTTGCCATTCTATATGGTAAACTCATCTCAGTGTTTGTAAATTATTATCCAAACAAAACCAGGAAAAAAATGAAACGCAGGCATGGTATTTGGCAGGCTGCAAAATCCTGTGGGCTTTCAGCACACAAGATTTCAGTGAGCTATAGAAACTGGTTCATTCAACTTCCTTTTCTTCCAACTTCCTGTTTGCACACTGATGGGAAACAAAATATTCTAGTGGGTGTTTGAACAGCTTGAGCTGCGTTGACCTCAGAAGTATTGCTCAATGATGTAAATGCTGGCTTCAGATTTAAGCAGCTTGAAATTCTACATCCCCTTTAGACCTTGAAGGTTTAATTTCCTGCTTTTTTCTGAGTTTGTTGTAAACCACGCATTCACACCGAGTCCGTAGCTGTCAGTTACTCAATACATGTTTTTTTTTAATTGCCCTTAGCTAAAAGAAAATGTAATGAAGAGCTATCTCATGATATTTTTGGCATGGCAATGATAATAAATAGCTAAACTATTGCAGGACTTTTATTTTAGGATAGTGGCTTTTAACATTTTTGGTTCCTGGCCCATAATCTGATAAACGCAAGTACAGAATATTTTCCTAACATGGTAATGATGATGACTGTATGTTATCTTTCCATATTTGTCAACAGCTCATGCTACCCTACAGTTGTTTGGATTGAAAGTATACCTTAATATTTAATTTTATGAATAATTTTATTGTTTTAATATGAAGGATTTTTTAAAAGACAAAGATAATCTTCAACGTAAAAGAAAGGAGATCAAAGAAAATGTTTTCTTCACCAGAGATGCAGACCTCTTTGGAGTACATGGACCACAGGTGAAGAGCCTATACTTTAGAAAAGCCATTTTAAGCCAGGAGCTGTGAAATTGTCAGTCCCCAGATGCAGCAGGACTTCAACTCCCATAACCTCCAACCAGCATAGTCATTTCTGAGATATGATGAGAATTGCAACCCAGCAACACTTGGGTTCATGTACTAAATCCATTCCTCTCACAGTTCTCTACAAAATATGACCATAATGCAGTATATAGTTCAGCCTCCAGAAATAAAATGGCAATGAAATTTCTTGTCCCTTCATGGACCATTAATTAAAAATGGACTGCCTACATATTACCTAAGAAGGCTTTTTTTTATTTCTCTAGTGACTCTATAGTGACACCTAGTGATAAATGAGAAGCATTGGAAGTATAACAATATTTTTAAAACATCTTAGAGAGGAGGCACTTATATATTCCAGTCTATTAAGATTTTCAATGAGAAACAAGTCCTTGCCACAATATATGCAACTAAAGACAGAAAATCACTCTTACATGTTAATTTGAGAAACTCAATCTTTAAATTGGTCACTATATTTTTACTTCTGCCTTTATGTAAGTATAGATCACTATATTTTTGCTTCTGCCTTTGTGTAAGTAAGTTCCCCTCTCTTGCCTTCAGATTGCACTGTGATTATGTGGGGAAATAAACCTTATATGAACTGGCAGAAGGAACTGGGACTCCTAACTTATTATTTATTATACAGATGTGCAGATATTGAATTATCTATGAAACAAGGCCCTTCACAAAGAACCTGTTTAAAGACAATGGGATTCTGGATATGATATGAAGGTGCAAGGCATTAGTAAGAAACTTCTTTGTAATTTATTGCCATTCTTAGATATATACGGTTTACCTCCTTAGTTTTTGCTTGAGTTTTTCCAAGCAGTAGAGGAACGTCATATTACCACACTTCTGTGGCTAATAAATTGATGTTAATTAATTGGACAGTCTCATGTTTTGGGAGAAAAACCATGGTGGGGATGCATCAAGTGGAAAAAAGAACTAGATTCCAATCTCTGTTGGATTGGTGTTGAGCAAGTCATTGCTTTTTATTTTGACATTTTTGTTAGTCTTGTTGTTAACCTATATTCCCAGCAGAGAGGATTATTATTTCATGCTATTATTTTCAAGCAAGGACAAGGATTTTTAAAAAAAATCTTGGAAAGTTGCTAAATAGAAAGGCACACAGAGTTCCCCATCTGATGTAGGACACATCTACAGTGACCACTTATGCAGTTTGAAGACAGAGTGGCAGTGCAATGTTTAGAATATGGAGCCAGCAATGAACATAAGCATTAAGGGCTTTAAAGCAGGATGAGCAAAATACTTTAAAATGAGCCCATAATGTGCATCAGCATACCTAAGTGTAAACAACATTGCATGGTGAAACAAATTAAGGGAGAGATCTACACATGTGAGTTGTGGGAGAGAGAGTGGAAAAAGACAATTCCTCCTTAGCCCTGAAGCCATGGATACTGCAGATCCTGGAACTATTGTGATGCCAACCTCTGTGGTGTGTATAAGAACAATAAAGGTCTCAAAACATTTCCAGGACCTCATATATATAATCATCCACAAAGTGAAATTGCTTCTTTCTCTGCCAGTTTCACACCAAATTAAGTGGTCAGTTTTATGTGCCCTCAGAGCAATTCAAAAAAGGAAGCTATTACTTCAGGTGGGATTTCTCTTCCTGAAGGTCTTATATCAAAAGACAAAAATCCATCTTTTAGGGATACTTTGGGTTTCCTATTCTGGGAAGAAATGTAGACTCTTTGGCCCACAATTCCTTTTCAAACTCTATGAGAAGGTACTATGATCACCAATTTGTTCCCATGAAGGGTGCTGCTAGCTATCTACTTTCTTCTCTTCATTTTTACTTTCTTCTCTTCTTATTTATTCAATTTTGAGTGCTGCTGTTGCTTCTGTTTGGCAGTATATCTCTCCTATAATCTCAGCAGCTGCTTACTGTGACAATGTACCTCTAGCTAAGTGGGAAGCTGAGCAGCTGCTTGCAGGACCTGAGCCAATCTTCTGCCTGGATCTGCTGGTTAGTGTTCCTGTGAAAGTTGTAGAGGGTTGTATTAAACAACTGGTGGTGAATTAATTGTACCTGCTACAAGCTTTTTCCTCTGTATGTGGCAGAAAGAGAGTTGTCATCATTGTAATCATTATCACCATCTTCAAAAAGAAAAGGCAATTTTTATTCATTTATGAAGTTTCAGGATGTTTAAATCCTATCCATGTATTCATATGGATAGTCAATGAGAAACATGCACAGTTGAGTTTCTTTCCAGATAGCCTTCAGAGTGTTTTGTCAATGTGTTTTGGGAGATGAGTCATGATGTGATTCACTTGCCCAATAATAGAAATATAATATTCCAACAGTAGTTGAGATGATATCTTGACATTTGCTCCCTCTCTCCTGAATAACTTGTTATACTTTAGTTAAGGATAGCCAGCTTGTGGGAACTGGGAACTGGGAACTGTTGCTCTGGACTGCCTAAAACACTCATTGGGCTGTCCTGACCTCTTCCCCCATGCTATAAGATGGTACAGTGGCAAACTCTCAACTTTTACAGAAGAAAGTAAGGCACCAAGAAACTTCCAGGGAAAAATGATCATGGATGCAGCCATCTACAACTTGAAAATATTCTCTCTCCCCACCCTCTCTATACACACACACACACACACACACATATATATATACACACACACATGTGTGTATTGTATCCATAAAGAAAACCTTGATTTTGCCATTTTATATAAAATACACTCTTTGACTTTGCCATTGTATATGATGAGATTTCAGTAGCCACAGATTTTGGTATTCATAGGGACCTTGAAACCAAACCCTCGCAGATAACAAAACGCAGTTTGAACTGGGACCTCACAACCTCTGAGGATGCTTGCCATAGATGCAGGTCAAACATCAGGAGAGAATGCTTCTGGAACATGACAATATAGCCCGAAAAACCTACAACAACCCAGTGATTCCAGCCATGAAAGCCTTCAACAATAGAGTGGATGTGATAAAACAATGAAACAAACATGAAGTCTGCAGGCATACAAACTCAGACCTCACAACCTCTGAGGATGCTTGCCATAGATGCAGGTGAAACATCAGGAGAGATTGCTTCTGGAACATGGCCACAGAGGCGGCCCTTGGTAATTTTCAATGGTAAGCAAACAGTATTTTGGCACCCCCCCCCCCCAACAATCACTGATATATATTTTCTGTTTTTCGTGGTAGTTCTGTTTGCCATATTTGGTTCAATTCCATCATTGGTGGAGTTCAAAATGCTCTTTGATTGTAGGTGAACTATACATTCCAGTAACTACAACTCGCATATGTCAAGGTCTATTTTCAATAGCGCCCCTGGGCAAAATCAACTATACTGCAAATGCTTACTTTGCGTAATGGGTTGAGCCGCCCCTGCATGGCCATACAGCCCGAAAAACCTACAACAACCCACATCCACTCTCTTTCTACATCACTGCAAGCTGCGATCATTCTTTTCTTCTCTCTTCTGTTGGCCCGTGGGTTTGATTATGGATAAATATTGTAAAGCTGTGTAAGTACTTTCATTTTTATTGTTGACATATTGTGACCTCGTGAATTTCATGGGGTTTACTTAGGCAAGATATCCTTAGAGGTGGCTTTGCCAGTCTGTCCCCCCCCCCCCCCCCCAACTGTAATATTCATTGGTGACCTAACATCCCAAGTACTAACAAGAGTTGATGCTGTTTAACTTCCAAGATTGGACAGGGTCTTGTAACTTTAGGATATTTAAACAATCTGTATATAATTTATTAAGAAATCTAGGCTTATTTCTTTCTCTACCAGATGGTTAGGGGGACATGGGACTTATTATTTAACTTCTATTAGGCCTATTTGATTGGCAGAGATCCAGTACTTAAGAGATCCAAGGCCACTGCTCACATTTCACAACAAAGTGAAGAATATTTCAGCAGCATATTAATATGTACAGAATATGCATGTTTCAGGCTGGTGGGCTATATTAGGTACTTTTGAACATTTTGAGATCCTTCATCAGACTGAGTAAAAGGATTACATTTCACTCTTGTGGTGCCTTAAGGAAATTTTCCACCATCCATATTTCACAGTAAAATTAACTTTGGGAAGTGAGTAGGACACAGGCAAATGTACTTCATATAATTCCTTTACATTTGGATGAATTCAACAACACAGGGTAGTAGTTGCTCTTCCACCAAGTCCTCAATGAACTAAAGCAAAACAAAATACTACATGCCAGCTATACTGCGGCAAATAAGCAACCACATCTGTATATACGAAGTACATGCTGATGAGGAAAGGGTGCAGTTCAAGTTGTGGCAAGAATTATTCTTTGATGGAATTGGCCCTTATTTGAATTGGCCCATTGGTCATAATTGTCCATGCATTTTTGGTATGGAATTTGTCCCTCCTACACAGTTATAGTGCTGTGATATCCCTTTAACTGCAATGTTCACATTCTGTGTAATACTGGGACTTGCAGTCTAAAGAGAGATATTTGGGATTCTCAGCCAGAAAACTTTATTGGCTCATCAAACAACATTTGTTTGTTTGTTTGTTTTATTTTACTGTATTTGCACCCCGCCCTTCTCATCCCAAAGGGGACAAAGAGTGGCCTTATAATAGGCAACAATTTGTTGCTTTATCAAACAACAAATCATAAAATAAATATATACATTAAAACATAAAAATTAAAAACAATATAAACATTAAAACCAATTATTAAAATCACACAATCTGTAATCATAGTCAAGGTCATTCCAGTCATGATTGCACATATTCCCTCTTCTTTTATTGCACTGCATATCTATCCAAAGGCTTGGCCTCAGAGCCATGTCTTCAATTTCTTTCTAAAGGTCAGGAGGGAGGGGGCTGACTTGATTTCACTGGGGAGGGAGTTCCATAGCTGAGGGGCCATCCTGTCCCTCATCCCTACCTTACTTACTTAGTCGATCCCTTGTAGTCCGAGGATGATGGTCCTCCAAGGTTCTGTTGGTGGGTCCGTAGGTGACTGTGGAGCCCAATTCTTAATCTGCATCTTTTCCCTCAGTGAGGGCATTGGTTTCCAGGTGGAAGGTGGTCCGGGTCGGGGTTGGCTTGACGTGCCTTTCAAAAATAACAAAAATGGGAGAGAATAGAAGGGATCACTGGTTCTTTTAGATTCTCATGGAATGGACGAATCCCTTGCTTTTTGTCACTCTACTCAGAGAAGAAAATTGTTCCTTTTTAAAATAATGATTAAAGTACAGTACTTACATTGACCCATAAGTCAGCCCAAATATTTTGGGTCAATTTTTGACTAAAATTTCTAGATTTGTAGAAGCAAGTTATCTGAGTGCAATAAGCAGTCAGATGAAAGTACAATGTCAATGTCAGAAGCAAATCTGAATTAAGGTGGCTGGACTCCTGGGATTACTCTAGAAAGTGAGTACCTTTAGTACAGGTGTTAAAAGTTTACCATTTGAGTACAGCAGATTAGACTCTGATTTTGAGTCTTGGAACAGAAGACAAAGCAGGGTATAAGCAAAGATAATAGTTATCACCATAATCGTGATCACTTTCCTGGGAATAAATCCAATCCCTTTCAAGGCCCAGAAAGGGGTCGATCTCTGGACATCCTTCATGCCTGTGCTCCAACTGCAGTTACTGAGCCAGAATCTCAGATTCAAATGTGCCCTTCACTCTTGATATGGAACATTGGGCCAGAGTGGTGGTAAATGTTGCCACGTTGCTCTTCCCAGAATTGTTTCTATCTAAACAATATTATTTTTCAATGAATTTTGTGTATTATTGGTACAAGCAACATGAGTTCCCTAATGACTCCAGTTGCACCATTGATTATCTTGACTTCATTATAGTGAACTCTGATCTGGGTGGAGCTGAAATTAATTTGTGTAGCCTGCCGAAGAGTGCAGCAATTGTATACCATCCCTACTACCACCACTATTTTAATGCCATTATTTTTAAAGTGATCATTAGCTATCCTCTTGCCAGTTCTATAGACATGCAGACTCATAAAACTTCTTACATTAGGGGCATCTATCTTGATGCAGAGATGAGTCAGCAAGAGTTTTGTTTACTGGCCTGACTGGCAGAACAAAACAGTCCTGTCAGTTTTGCATGTTTTTTAACAGAGCACTGCAGAGAAACACAGAACCCATGACTGCTACTGGAATATTCCCTTTCCCACCTGCATGTGTTTTGTCTGGAGACACATACCACATATCAAATGCATTTACACATTATATGACTAGGAATATACACAGAGAGAGACACTGTGGCTCATGATTCAATGATTTACATTGCGACAGAGAATTCTTTGCATCTTCATTCTTAATGGCTACCTAGAGAGGGAGGACCACATTTGAATCCTTTTTAAGTGGTTGTGACAGTGAAATTACATGATGTCATTTACAGTCCTCATGATGACGTTGGTTGTGAGACTGGTTAAATGCACCATCCTCTGATATGTGACCATTATCTTTGACATGGGATCAGTTAGCACCAAATGTTAATACCTCTCATGTTCTCCTCATTATCCTTTCTCATTTTCATGACAAAGACAGGAAGACGAATGGAAAATGGTGCAGAATTAATCTTGACAATCTGGACACATGACCCTGTATAGAAGGTACAGCTGGAAAAACCAGATGCCTGCTTGAAATATTTGGGGGCAGGGAATTCAGTACGGTTGTTTGCTATGCACATAGTTGTAGCCAGCTGGGTTATACCGGCTAACATGATTCAGTTTCTGAAGTTGTGCTTCCAATTAGTTACACTCCTATTCAACAAGATTGCTGCCAAGTAGTGGGAGACTGTGGACTAGTTTATAGATGCATCAACACTAATGCTTCTTCATCATTTTATGGCTCAACATTTATGATTATCAGATTAATGTGTCTTTTTAAATGGATTTAAACAGGGGCTTATTGATTCACTATTATGAATTCCAATTGATATGAAAGTGCGGTATGAATAAATCTGGAACTCTTTATATATCCCTTATTCAAAATGCTTGGGACCAGAAGTGTTTTGGATGTATTTTAGTATATTTTGAAAAACCTGGGAGCCCCCAGTGGCACAGTGGGTTAAAGAGCTGAGCTGCTGAGCTTGTTGACTGAAAGGTCACAGGTTCGAATTCGGGGAGCGGTGTGAGCTTCCTCTGTCAGCCCCAGCTTCTGCCAACCTAGCAGCTCAAAAACGTGCAAATGTGAATAGATCAATAGGTATCACTCTGGCGGGAAGGTAACCGCGCTCCATGCAGATATGCCAGCCACATGACCTTGGAGGTGTCTACAGACAACGCTGGCTCTTTGGCTTAGAAATGGAGATGAGCACCACACCCAAGAGTCAGACACGACTGGACTTAATGTTAGGGGAAACCTTTACCTTTACCTATATTTGCATGTACACACAAAATGAGATGTCTTGGAGATGGAAACCAAGTCTAAACACAAAAATTGTTTATGTTTCATATACATTGTCTAGCTTTAAGGTAATTTTATACAATATTTTAAATAATTTGGTGTATAAAAACATTTCTATACATTGAGCAATCAGAAAGCAAAGGTGACAGTGTCTCAGCTACAATTTCAGATTTTGAAGTATGTCAGATTTTGGAATTCTGGATCAAGGATGCTCAGCCTGCATTACTTTTAAAGGTATGAAAGAATGAGAAATAATTCTCAAAAATATCTATTTCATGTGCTGGTACAGGGAGTCTCTATAGAGACAATATTGGGAAGAGGGAGATGCGGGAAAAGGAGATCAAATATGTTAATTCAACCTAGAGAATGTGAGAGAGAATTGGTAGTTCAAAGACAACACTGGCTGCCAGTTTGCTACAGGGCACAATTCAAAGTGCTGGCTTTGGCCTATAAAGCCCTAAACAGCCCCGGCCCAAATTACCTGTCCGAACACATCTCTTCCTATGAACCATCACGGAGATTAAGATCCTCCAGGGAGGCCCTGCTTTCCAAACCGCCATTGTCACAGGCACTATTGGTGGGGACGAGAGACAGGGCCTTATCGGTGATTGCTCCCCGGCTATGGAACTCCCTTCCTGGTGAGATCAGGTTAGCCCCCTCTCTCCTACCCTTTAGAAGCATGGTAAAAACTTGGCTGTGGGACCAAGCTTTTGGGACAGGGAAATAAAGCAGCAATAGGAAAGATTACCAGGCCGATTAGATTTGACGTGAATGACTAGGACGGTTTTAAATGGTGTATTTAAATTTTTTGATAAATGTTTTTAATGTTTATGTATGTATATAAGAATTTGTGTCCTGGCATTGAATGTTTGCCATATATATGCTGTGCTCAGCCCTGAGTCCCCTTCTGGTGAGAAGGGCGGAATATAAATATTTTAAATAAATAAATAAATCAGTCAACTTCATTTTCATCTTCACAACAAGAAAAAACAGCCATACAGAGTAAATTCGTAGCAAATAAAGTTGAGTATAGACACGCCTATTACCATATTTTTAGTTTTTGTGTCATGTGGCTTTTTAGTTGTTGGCATTTATGCAAATATGTTTATTTTTTCTTCACACATTCTAATGTGAGCCAAAGGTTAGGGGCTTCACTAATTGGAAAGACTTCCTTACATTTCTCATCAATTATATCAGTGAACCATATTGAAACATGTCACTGAATGGGGGAGATATTCTGTCATGCTACAGAACCAGAGCAATATTTTAAAGTGAGGGCAGAAGACCTCCTTCAGACTGAGGGACAAATTCTCTTCCAAAAAATAAAAATGGTGCAGGGGAGACCATAGACATATGGACTGAACGAAGAATAGCAGAATTTAAAGTTTAAAGCACAGTAAATAACTCTTACAAGAAAGTTATAGAATGCGGATGCAGGCGAAACATCAGGAGAAAATGCCTCTAGAACATGGCCATATAGCCCAAAAAACCTACAACAACCCAATTTGGAAATCATTAAATGATGGGTATGGCGATTCTGGAGACTTCAATGAGCCAAACTGGGATCACAGGAGGGCCACATTTGGCCAAACATATTAGGTTCCTCAGCCATTTTTAAGGGTTGGCTTTTTCTTCTTGCACATAATTTTCATAAATTCAAACTCCCTCATCCCATTTTTACCAATATGTTTGAAGATTTCCCTCATATTGAAAACTGTTCCTATGATTTCTCTGCATATTAGTGTCTTTTTCATGAGAATATTTGGTGTGCGAGTCTACTATTATTGTTTATTTCCATGAGTAAAGGAAACTATTTTTGGAATTGATTCTTCTGTATTTCTCTCCCATTTTGTGTGGGTATTGCTTTCTTGGCCATAAACAAAGAAACAAAACCTGTTTGGCTAAAGGGGATTTTTAATGCACATACCGTTTACTAGGGGGCCACGGTGACGCAGTGGGTTATATCGCTAAGCTGCAGAACTTGTTGATTGGAAGGTCAGCGGTTCAAATCCACAGATAGGGTGAGTTCCTGTTATTAGCCCCAGCTTCTGCCAACCTAGCAGTTTGAAAACATGCAAATGTGAGTAGATCAATAGGTACTGCTTTGGCGGGAAGGCAACAGTGCTCAATCCAGTCATGTTGACCACATGACATAGGAGGTGTCTACAGAAAATGGCAGCTCTTTGGCTTAGAAATGGAGATGAACACCACCCCCCCAGAGGCAGACACAACTAGACTTAATGTCAAGGGGAAATCTTTACCTTTACAATACTTACCATTTACTAAATAAAGCAAATGGATCCAATATTGTATATTACTCATTAAGGCAACAAGAATAAACCCTCTATCTCTAGAAAAAAGAAAAATGTATGTAAGGACAGTTGCACATATGTCTTCATTTTATAATAGAACTAATCAGTAATAAGGGGTGGAGACAATTGATTGGGGGATGAGGGGATATCTGCATTTCACTTTTACTTTTTTTTAACAACAACATGTCATTTCTATCTTGTATGTCAAGACATATAAATTTTGGTAAATACTTTCAGATTTCCAGTGACCAAATTCAATAAATACTGTTCTTTCCAGCCTGGAAAGAATCATGTTGTATCTTCCTTCTATATAGAGTTAATGAAAACAAGCGTCTAAATTTATTTTATGTTTTATAAAAAATATTTTTTTTTTGTTTCATGCTTAAATGTCCTTTTATGGTGAATTGTACTAATGAATTTATGCTCAATTATATGTTGTTTGATTTATGATTTGGTTTATGTATGAAAGGCATTGAATTTTGCCATTTTTTTTTGTAAACCGCTTTAGTCCCCCAAGGGGTGAGAAAAGTGATATATAAATACTGAAAATAAATAAATAAACAGAAGAAAAAGCTGTGCAATTCAAATATAAACAAAGCAAAGGGGTCTGGATAGGAAAATGTGTTTGGTTTTAATTTCTCCTACATTGATTTTTTTAAAAAGGTTCTTTCCATCCTCAATATTAGGATGTCTTGAAATTAAGGTACATTCGTATTTTTAAAAAGAATGTACTGAAGCAAACTTCCCACATGTCCTTGATTGTATACAGCTGCACTTAGCACTTTCCATGTGGTAAGTTAGTTGTCTGCATTCACTGCATGTTCTTTTGTGGGGTTTTTTGTGATTACTTCCATCCTTTAAAAAAAAAATCTCTTATGAAGGAAGGCAGGACAGAAATGGTTTCAATCATTTATTTATTCATATATTACTTTTGAAATAATGCTGTAAATGCAGATTTCAACAGTAGCCAAGAATGCCTGTTTCAAGCTGAGTTCAACGTAGTGGTGAGTTCCTTCAATGGTCCAACATCATCTATGTGTCCCTAAACAGAAAGCTTTAAACATTAAAATATATTTCTTAAAGCAGCATGGTGTAGTGGTTTAAGCATGGGACTCTACAGCCTTATCATGCTGATGCTGTAACACAGGCAGTCCCATATTAAAGCCTCAGGATTCAAATCCGCATTCTGCCATTAAAACCACTTTGTGATCTTTATAAGTCACACTCTCCCAACCTCAGAGGCAGGGAGACCTTGGGCCAGTCACACTTCTGAATAAATTTCTCCCCTACCACCTCCAAATACAACACTGGGGTTGCCATATGTCAGAAATGATTTGAAAGCACACAACGAGAAAGTGTCATGAATCCAATATCCATGTCAACACTAGTAAAAAAAATCCCAGTCCATATAATAACAGATAAACTTTTAAAGATATCAGATTTACATTCAGATATCCCTTAGCTCTGGGCAGAGTGGCTGTTTAAAAGAATGTTCTGAAGCATATAATATTAATTTAATATAATATAAAATGCATCACCAAATAAGAAATGAAAAAGAAATATTTGCATTAAAAATGCATGCAGCAAATTACATGTATACGCTTCCTCTTGGCTTTTAAAGGACTCCTTTTCTGATAACCTTTTCAATGCTTGCAAACTACAGGCAAGTTTCACAAATATGACGAACTCCAACTTTTAGCACAACACCAAAAATATGATATCATAGGCATCACTGAAACCTGTTTCGATATTGTTTCGAAATTGTTTCGAAATTGTTTCGAAATTATTTCTGTATGTCTGGTGCAAGTTTTATAGTTGTTGTTTGTTTTATCAGTGATAAAAAATAAATTATCACACCAACAGTCAACAACAGAGGGAGAGGGAAGCTTCAGAAGTTCCCCCTGTCCCATTTGGAGGGTTTTTTTAGCATATTGCGCAATCACGTCCGCCATTAATGAATCGATTCGAAATTAACATTATTTTGAAATCTCAAAATTTCGGAAGTATTTAGAATTTGGAAACGCTAGCGCCCCCTGGAAACGAATCGAGTTTAGAAACAAATTTTTCCGTGGTTACCCAGCCCTACTATAGTGTGTTATTTTAATTTTTCAGCTGCCAAAATGCATTAAAAAACCTGGGTCTCACTTCTCAACTGATTCTACTTTCTGACATTGCTGCATTTCCTTGCCCATCAGGTAAGTGGGGTTTTCCTGTATTAGTTAAGATTTGTCTCCCAAATGGATATGCAAGAAGAAATGAGTTGCCATATTACACAGTCAATATTTTTTTTACCCAGAATATCAAGACAGTCATTCCCACATTATCTGCTTTGAACTAGGTTATCTGAGTACACACTCAGATAATGTGGGATTTTCTGCCTTGATATTCTCGGATATAGTGCTGTATGGAAGGGCCCTAGGACTCTCACTATGTACATTTCCACAAGAGAATATCTCAAGGAGTTGCCCCTTAGGCTTTTGCCTTGGATTTCAGAGGGTGGCATGCTAATGAATGGATAGAGTGGCAACTGTTTCAACCTAATATGAATTATCAGAGTGGAGCAAATCATATGTACTAGACAAGGCAGTGTGCTTGTTTTCCTCTTTTACATGATCCATCTGAAGAATGGGATAAAAGGGATTTGCCAAGAATGTGCCCTTGAAGTAGACACACTCTTTGTTTTAAAAGTCATGATGGTGAAAACAATAACCAAAATTATTTAAAAAATCACGTAAATTTACAATACATCCATTCTTGTACAAGAAAAGCCTTCATGTGGCTCAGGCATTGTTTTTACATGCTCCAGGAATGTCACACAGGCTGTGGGAATATGTTACCGCAGAAATGTAATCTAAGCTTTCCATGTGGTTTTGTACATTATTGTGTGTGGGTTATGCTTGTTACTGGAGTTTCCATGATTACTGAATAGGGATGTTGGGTAAATTCCTGGCAGCCTAGTGCTTTATCCATTACATTAAAGCACAGCTCATATTTCAGAATGTGTTTTTTTCTTCTTGAGATCATTGTAAAAATAAGAAACAAATGGCATGGCTATCAGCTCTCATTACCAATTGCCCAGCAAATGTAAAAAAAAAAAAACCTTCTAAAAATAGCCACAGGAAGCAATGATTTCTATGACAAATTACAGGGTTGTTTATTTAGTGTGCTAAGTAATAGATTTTTGATCAAAGATAAACAGTTTTAAAAGTTACATTTATTTTGTTGTGCAAGGAAAAGGAAATTGCTATTCCCTACGGGCTGTTTTACCTTGTAAAACAATCCGTCTTCAAACCCAAAATGAAAGAGAGCCAAAAGTTGAATTAGATGACAAGGCCCTTGAGATATAGAAAGCTACTATGTTTGGTTGAGAACCACAGATGTTTCATATCATGTATATCGGCACAAAAACTCTGTGTGAATTTGGATGTGCTATGATCCAGAACTTTTTATGTGCTCAGACTCCCCCTCTTCTGTTGTGAGAAGGGAAATTTTGATTGCTTCTATATTTCTCTTCCGTAGATTGTTTTTATGTCACCTTTCCTCTAGTCATACATTAAATGCATATATGGTGAGAGAACTCCAGATGCAAATGTTTCCCTATGGCAAAATTGACCACCACCACCACTAACAAGACTTTTTGACCTCGTATTCAGGAATTGGAACATACATGTTGTAACAATAATGAGAGTATGTTTTTTTTAATGTGTGCTATATTTTGTGGGGATTTTTCTTCTTCTCTGGAACTCATTAACAACCTGGCAAATTATTTGCTTAGAGATTTGCTTACATAAGCCCCTAGCTTATACCAGTGACCCAGTGTAGTGGGGTATGGGGAGCAACATTATCTGAACCCACCTCCTGCCTGTCAAACCATGAGCCCATTTTCATCATGCTTCATTTGGACTGAATCATGAGTTTCAAGCTTGTGATTTTTTTGAAAGTTTATGATTTTTTTTAAAAAAAAGTCAAGGGACACTTGCTGGATGTTCCGTAGGCCAGCACTACTCACAGTGGTTGTCCACATGTCAGGGCTGGCACCTGAGCCATTGGCTGCTGACCCCTGGAACTTTTCATAGGAAGAAAGGAACAATGATAAACAATGGGTATTATTGCAGTAACTCTCCCTAGCACATGGGGGTATGGGAAGAATTTCCAGTCTTCCACATCAGATAACATAAGGGACACGACCTTAGATTGTCCATAACTTACCAGTCTCATATGCAGATGCATAGATGAGACATGGATGAGACAAAGCTGCCATCCCATTTCAGTCTGTAAGAACATATGATGAATCCTGGCAGATTAGACCAAAGACCTGCTTCCCAAAAGACATCCATGGGAAGGCTACAAGAATGAGGTAAGAATAATATAAATCACATACTCATATTCCTTAGTAACTGGTGTAGACACACTGCCTTTGATACTGACAGTTTTCTGAATAGACTTTTCCTGCATGAATAAAGTGAATCCCCCTTTAAAGTTGTCAGACTTGGTGACCATCTCTACATTTTTTGATACTCAATTCCATAAGCCAACTCAACTTGACATCTCAGCATCTGCAGATTCTGAGTGAATTAGAGATTGGCAGTTATTAATGGGATAATTTACTGGAACTAAGTCTCTGCATGTCTAGTGGGTAGGAAACAAACCTCTTTCACATTTTCAGTGACAAATCTCATGCAGGGCAGGCAGATACAATTCAACAAAGAAGTGTGATATACATATATATCTAGTGTGACTGAATGTCTTTGTTGATTCCCTAAATGTAATTTGGGCTTCAGCCATGTCAAAATATAAAGATGGCATGTTAAGAGCTTTACAACAAGTTTCTGAGGTTTGTGGCTCACTGCCTATTTTCCATCAAGAATTATGTTTGTTTGTTTGTTTTTTTTTTGCAAACTAGATTGCTTAATGCTTATGGTTACATTGTTGGCAAAAGTCTCTCTTGAGCAAAAACCACCCCTCTAGGTTGTCACTCTTCAACCCACTTTAGGGATATTGTTTATTAATTTTTGAAGTTCTTTAATCAAACTCCCATTTGATTCCAGATCAACAAAAACCATTAGCTTGGACAAAAGTTAATCTGAAGCCACACACCAACACAAAAATAGTAAATAGATTTTTAAAATAAACATTTACTTTGTAATAAGAGTAATACTGTAATTGTGAATAATGTAATAAGAATAAAGTTGTAATTGTGATATAATAATAAGCAGTTTAGAGTGAATGTAAAACACTTAGATGTTTTCTCAAAGGTAGGTCCCACTGTGTCCAACCAGTTTTACTTCTAAGTAAGTGTGCATAAAATTGCAGTGGTATTCCTAGAAGTCTTCTGCATTTGTATAGAATCACTAACCATTTCTGTTTGTTCATTCATAAGGCCCTGATTTAGTTTTTGAGCGTCTCTCCCCAAAACAGGCACCTTTCTTAATAAGCCTCTTTGTTCTGGCTCCGAAAGAACAAAAAATTTTGGACCATTGGCTAACATGGCTGGCTTTCCTAGACTCCCTTTCTCCTTGGTTTTAGAGCTAGAGGGCTGAAAATCACCACACATGGGTGGCGCTTCTATCACTCTTAGCCCACCAAGTTTTACAAAATTTGGGTCATCCTCCAATCCTTCCTATAAACAAAATCTTCTTTAAAACATTCCATTTTCCCCCTGCTGGCCCCGCCCTCTAACCTCTCCAGAAGCAGTAGCAGGAGAGAGGGTAAGGTAAGGAGGGCATCATTTCTTCCTTCCAAATGATGCTCCACACACACACCACACACACAGCCAGCGCCAAGCCCCACTCACTTCTTCTTCTTCAACTGGGGGTAATGGGGGGATTCCTCTCCCCTTCACATCATTTTTGACAATGGCATGGTTTGTCTTGGAGAGCTGCTGCCTTGGGTCCTTCCTTTCTGCTGCTGGTGCTGCATTGGGCACTCTCCTCCTTCTTCTCCATCTCTCATGCAAGGAAGGGACCTCCAGGCCCTCTCACCTTCCTCCTTCACACCTTTTACCCTGTCCTCCTCCTCTGCTCTTGGAGCTGCCACCGCACCTTGGGTCGTTACTGGTGTTGCTGCTGCCTTGTTTACTCTAGAGTAAGAGACATGAAGGAGAAAGAGGAACAAGCTGGCGGCACCTTTCTTGCATGAGAGACAGAGGTGGCAGCAATAGCAGCAGTGAGCAACAACCCAAGAACCAAGGAGAAGCCATGAACACACTCTCCAAGGCATTTAAGGAGGCTTCCCACTTGCAGATAAGGAAGAGTGATGACCTGGAAGAAGAAAATAAATGAGGGTTTACTTATTGTTTGCTAAAATGTGCTCACAAAAAGCAGACATACGACGGTTAACATTCAAACTTTTCTTTCATTTCATGGTTATTTTCGTACCAGAGGAGGGTTGGATTAAACATGGATTAAACAACAGAAACTGTTTCTGCGCACATGGTTAATTTCTAGTACTAAGCAGAGTGCTCCATCTAAATTGAAGCCACAAAGGATATCAACCTGGGAGTTCATTTTTCTAATAACATCTACCTGGGACTATCTTAAAAATGTGCAAACATCCTGGCAGAACACAGGGGATAGTATTAAAAATGGAAAACACTTGTCCTTTTTGTATTGTGTGTAGTCAGTAGAACTATGGAAAGTATACAATTTGAAGTTAATAAAACCTCATTTAAAAGCCACATGCCTCCTAGTGAGAGGCTACTTTCTCCTGCAGTCCTCATGCCAAGTTGGATTTGAACTTTAAAAAAGGTCATACAATTTAACAATAAAGCAGGGAGGTCCTTTTACTTACTTTTTTTGTGGGAAAATGCCACTATGCCTAGGGAAATATTACAGTATTTTACTAATCAGCTGCAAAGCTCATTAGTCTACTTATTATATTTGAAGCACTTGTATTTGTTGAAGCAGCAGCAACTGAGATAAAAGAAATTTGAAAGTAAAATCATTACAAATTTGAGCCAGTGCTTTTTTCAGTTGGGAAGCCTGCACTATTATCCTTAATGAGCTGCTGCCCCAACCTCTAGAAATAGATCCATAGAGTCTAACCTCTTTTGAACTTGCTTGAAAATGCTCTGTGATGTGAATGCACAAAGAGGGAAAACTTATTGTTTACCGAATGTAATTTTAGACATTTTTTCCATTCATATTTGGGAAATACACATAAGCCTGGTAAAATTATATGTGTTATCAAGTCAGGTATTAAAGAGAAAATCAATCAATGCATCTGTATTGTTTTAGGATAGCTTTGGAGTTTAACAGCCAGCTGAAGCAAACATTTCCGTCAGGCTGTCATGTGTTAATTGTGTTGGTTCATTCAGTTTACAGGATGGTATATACCAGGAATGGGGTTACAGGATTACTGTGTCTGCATTGTTTCCTAGGAAATATTGAAAGGCTACCCACTACCCCTTTGAACCCATGAAAAATATTGTGAACAATATGTGTCATGTAATTCTAACTGGATATCAATTCCAGATTTCCAAAACAAGTGAAAAATTAGCCTATAAGCTAACACATAATGAAAGTGCACACATGTTAACTGAAAATGCAGAAATGAGTGAACATGTCACTTCTTAAAATAGCATTTTCAAATATTCTACAAATGACGACAGGGTGGGAAGAACTGCAGACCTTTTTTTAAGATGCATTTCTTAACTAGTTTTGCCAATTTGTGGATCACAGCTGCAGGTGGAGTGAAGATGGGCAATATATTCTAGGTTTCTGGGCTGTTTCTCTTTTCTGGAAGCCCACATTGTTTTCATAGATTCTAGTCTGAAACCAGAAGGTAAGTCAATCTGATGCAGTCTCACTGGCTGTTAGGGGATAATGCTTGGGAACAAGTAAAAGTTTCACTCAGATCTTCCATCCTGTTAACACTCAGTTGGCTTTGATTGTCATCTTTACCCACCATCCAGAGTGTTTGAGTTTTTAATAGTTGTTTTGTTAGCGATATCACACTCTCGGTACTGATGGTTACAATTTTGACTAGGGGCTGGATTTATTTTGGAGGTAGAAAGGCATCCTGTTAACTGGACATTGTTAATGGAGATCTTAAGGAGATCCCTGGGATGGGTCACAGGATGATTTGCTGAACACTTATCTTCACTAGTACATGTAATGCAATGTAGTAAATATGTAGCGTGTTTTCTGATTCAGAATCTTGGTCAGTGTATAATTGTTCATGAACAATGATCAAAGTAGAGTAAGGAATTCACATTTAGTAATCATTTATTTAATGTATAAACATATCTACAGCACACCTTATGTCATGGAATCTTATGGCAGTGTGCAAGTGAAATCAATTGAAAATTGAAAGCATAAAAACAATAAAATAGAATAAAAGTATGCTAAAAAAACAATTGACAACAGTTTGAAATATCAAAACAGCTTAAAACCACATATATTTATCTTTTGGAAGAAGGCAATTGGCTCCCTAAGGCTGTCATAAAGAAAATAAAGGAAATCTTGTTTCAAACTCAAACTGACAAAATAAATAAGTTGCTGCTTAATTCCTTGGATATTTACTCAAATGTAAAGCCCAATTTCACAGAGGGTTTACTATGTAGTAAATGTATTTACAACCACAAACTAATTTCTAAATAGAAGGTGATTCACTACAGACTGTTCAGAGTTTAATGTACTTTTACCTATATCCTAGATTTGTGCTTTAAAGCCTTGGTATTGTTTTAATAATAGATCCATTATAAAAATGTGTCATATGCAAATGGCTCAGTGACAGAACGGAGGAAAGAAGGATACATCACTGTTAATTAGGAAATTCTGAAGTGATATATACTGCTGTAAGAAAAATACCAGCGTATAAGACATGAAAACATTTATGTTTTAATAGTTTCCTCTGGGATGACCTTAACTATGTTAATTGGCCTTTGATGAAGTATGAGAAGGGCTGTTGAGTTAAATGGTCAACATGCTCATTATTTAAAGAGTATCGTTTTTGTAGAAGTAAAGTAACCTAAAATATGTTCATGCCATAACCTTGCCCATGGGCACTACAAAGTTTTGATGCAGAATTTTCATCACATCACATATTGCTATTAGAGCTGTGAATGATGAAAAAAAAGTTTCAAAACTCATTACAAAATTAGGGGTGCCAACATTTCATTTCTAAAGTATTGTAAGTGAAAATTTCACTACTATAATAAGAGTAACAAATTTTTGTTGCTTTTTCTTATAGTAATTGTGCAAGTGGGAAAAATTTCAGGGGCTCCTTTCTCCCTCATTTTTGCAGCTATTGGGGTGAAACTTGCTACAGCGGTAGAACACATTTACTACTGTTAACCCATCAAGTTTCAGAACATTTCACTTATCCATGGATTTTTGGAGAATTTCAAAAATTACTAGAGCTATCTCCTTGAATTTTCTATACAATGACACAAGTTGGGGGGATAATTCAGAAATATTCATACATCTACTGATTTTGGGGACTTTTTAAAATTTTATTTTTTAAATAAAATTACAACAGCTATCTCATTGAATGTCTCTCATATTAACCAATAGAATGTCCATTTAGAGATTTCTTTCCAGCCCAGCACAGAAATTTACATGCTAGAAGAATCAGTCAATCCTCCCTTTTGCAGATTCAACAATTTATAGGCACTCTGGCCAGCTGCTACTATGAAGAGACAATTCCCTCCCCTATCCCGATTGGGACTTTCTGATGCTGAGTAGAATTATGGGAAATGTAGTTAAGGGTAGGGCCTTTTGAACTATCTGGCATAGAGCTTCTCATCTTCCCAAACTACATTTCCCAGAATGTTGTGCTTTTTCAGTCTCTTTCCCAGCAAACTCTGCTTTTCCCCTGCTGCATCCCTCTCCTAAGGGTGAGAGGCCATTAATTTAAAGAGGAATTGAAGCCTTTTTGGCTTTGTTTTGCTTGCTTGCATTGAAAATGAAACTTACTTTGGGAGGCTTCTGAAGTTTACAAAGATTTCCACCTCCCCCCACCCCCTTTCTCTTGGTGTATCATTCCAACATGCCAGGAGAGTTCTGGCACCACATGAATGGAGACAAGGTAACTTATTTTATTTTTAATGGGGTTTGGAGTGGGGGTGGGGAGGGGGTTTGTGTCCTCGTGGTTTTCTAATTTAGCCCAGAAAATCACAGGACTACAGTCTGGACTGCTCCCTCAAAAGTCCAGAACTTTTGAGGGAGCAGTCCAGACAGTGGAAGTAGTGGGTTTATCCTGTGCCTTCCAAGAAGGCATGGACTAAACTCACTGACAATTAAATTCACAGCAAACTAGGTTTTCCTGATTTGTGGCAAATGAATGTGTGTTTGTTTAGGATGTCATCTGAACAGCCCCCTTTTAATTGCGGAAACTCCTGCGTTAAAGGAGTTGTCTGGATGTCCCCTTGGCCTGACATATTTCACAGAGTTGTTAGAGGAGAAAATGTAGAGAAGAGGAAAGTCATGTATGTCCAAAGCTCAGGTACGATTGTAACTAGCAACTAATAAATGATAATAATAATCATAGTATCACTATGGGTGTGATGTGGGAATTTAAAATGGAGAAGATTCACCAGAAGAGGGTATTTTGCAAACAGCCTCTGTGAACTGGGATTAATGGCTCCCTGCTTTCTATTTATTAGGGCTTGGACCACAGAAAAATATTCCACCAACAGAATCCACTGTGAGCATGCTGACTGAAGGTTGCTGGAAGTTGAAGATTTGAAAAAGTCACTTCTCCAAGCTTTAATGTTTACTTCTTCCATAGTTTAAAGAGCAACCTGTAGTTGCAGTGGCTTAGAAGAAGGCAGTTAACATTTAATCTACTTCGTTGCTCATTTGCTGTCTTTTTTAAAAACCGGATTTCTTTCCAAAGCAAACTTCCTGCCAGGAAGATCACATGAAGGAAAGTACTTTATAAAATTCCATCTCCTAAATGAGAGATAAAATGGCTTAGTTCACACAGATTCTTCTCATTTGAAGATTGGGAGGGGGGGGGGAGAGAGATGTAAAAATGTACATTTTTATAGAAAGAAGGGAGGTTGACTCCCTCCCCCTCCTTCCTCCAATGTCATATGAGAAGGAATGTAGCATAGCAGTAATACTAGACCTTTTTAACCAATAATTGGTGTTCATAATAAGGGTTGTACTGATAACCAGCTGTGCTTCTGCCCTCAGTCCTGCAGCGAGGAAGGGGAAGGGAGTCTGCAAATGATTGCCACCTTCAAGTATTCCTTGCAGTCAATGTTTCGTTTCTGAAAAATTTAGTAAAATACCTTTTTTGCCGTTTAAAAATATATCCCAGTTTGAAAGGGGGCTATTTAAAGAGTTTAGAATGGAACAGCTGTGCACTGTGCAAATCAAGGCCATTGCCCAGTTGGGCTGCCGGCCTACATTGTAGACTGAGTCTGCTGTAAAAGCTCTTCTCCTCCCAATTAGAGAAAAAAGGTTGAGATGCCTACCAGCCTTTTTCAGCATGTTTGGTGTGACTTTTCACTCCTGACTTTCCTCTATTTTCTATGGTTCTCTCTCATACAGTTCCTTCTTCGATATGCCAGTGGTACCCAGTAATGCTATATAAGGTCAGGCTAGGTTACCATTTTGACAGCAAATTTTTGTTTTCCTGGGGTTTTGTAACTCCTATCAAAACCCCCACTCCATCCCAAAACTTTAGAACTGAGTTCTGATCTCTGTGTATGTTTTGTTTAGATGGTGTGTTAAATTCAGCATTGCGCCAACAGAGTTATCTTTCTTTAATGGGAGCTGACCTCTCTCTCCTCCTCCTTGCACCTCCCTGGAGGGCAAGAGAAAATTCAATCAACCAGTGGTGTGTTGTCTGTAATTTTGAATAGGAATATTGCTATAAGAATTTTGAATAGGAATATTCATTTGCTCTTGTTGGGCATGATAATGACAGCCCGAGAACATTATTTTAAAATAAACTACTTTTGTGAAAAATACTCAATGTGTTTTTGTACAAATTATAATGGTTTCAACATTGCTACGCGTACTTTAAAAAATAAATAATCATAGGTTGAGAATTAAAGTCCCACAGAAGGGATGTTGAGAAAAATATGTGAGAAGAGTACATGACAACACTGAAGTTACATCAGGGGGTGGAATTGTTTTCTTCTCCCCCCCCCCCCCCCACTATTCCCAAAACAGTAGTTTTGTTTTTTGGGTTTTTTTTGTTTTTTTTAGTTTTATTTGATTTTTTTTATTAACCCTAGCTAAAAGTGCTTTAAAATATGTTTCTAAAATTACAGAGAAGTGTAGGAGGATAGGGTTATGAGATAATGGAGAAGTAAGAGTACAGGACCACACTTGTGCACAAGTGCAATACTGGAAGTGCTCACCCTTGTATGCCACTTCCACCAGTGATCACACAACTGCCATGAAATAGCTGCTTTGTAGAATAAAAGTCCTTAATGAAAATATATACTATGCTTCTATTGACGAAAATGAGAAAGACCAAAATATCTAATTCAAAATGGTTTGGAAATCAAAACTACTTTTTACAGATCCATAAAGAAGGGAAAAACTGTTGGATTACGCTATTTCTTTGTTTCATGTTAGAGAAAGAAAAAATAGACTTATACTAACAAATACAGGAACAATTCCAGTATAATATGATTGTAATAAAATACAAAAAAAGCATGTGGGCTATATAATATGAAGAAGTAAAGAACAATAACTAAATTTGGCAAAAATGTATTTTTTCTAAGTACATAATGAAAATGCACACATCACAGAGATTATGAAAGTAAAGTAAGTGTCAAATACAATGATATAGTGAGCAAAAGAATTCTTTCCCACTGCAGAAAATTTCTTGAGGAATTCAGAAATAGAAGGAAATTATTTCATAAACAAATTTTGAATACTTAACTCCTTTGGAATTACCTAACAAATGAGAAAAGCATGTATCTGAGTATACTGGACAATCTTGATAAAACAAATCTTCCCAAGAATGTTAGCCCCCCCCCCCCATCCCATTCCTGATTTTCAGTGTTTTCAAATGAGTTAAATGTAAAATGATGCTATTAATGAGGTAGTGTGAGTGGATTCAGCTTCAGTTGTAGTTGCATTGGGTAGAAGTCTTAATTTGGCCCAGATTTGGCCTTTTTCTGAATTTGATGTGCATTCTTAGCAAGTATCATTATAAATTGATCATAGGCTATCAATTGTTGTTACATTTTGTACTAGTTAATTATGCATTACAAAAAAAAACATGTTCCTCCTCCTCTTCTTTTACTTTCCTTAAACCCTTTGGAAATTAACTTCAGTGAATGACACCCAGCTCCATGACTGGGAAATAACATGTATCTATCTTCTTTTGGCAATATTCACAATTATCTTTCTGTAATTAAAATTAAGATTCTACTTTTAATTAACACAAAACCTTATGGTAAATTGAATGCTTGTCACTGAAGAAATAGCATTATTAGAAAGTGACCTCCTTGGTATACCCAAGAAATCCAGTTGAACCACTTGCTTTTTCTAATGCTTAAGTAATAAAGTGGATATATTGTGTGTACATATGTGAATTTATATATGCTTGAATTAGGTAGGAAAACTGACAATCCAATTGCTATATACAATCTTAAATCAGTATCCATCATCCATTATGTTCCTAAATTTAGCCAATAATGCAATCATTTGCTAATATTATTCTCTTAGGAAGCAACAAGTGATTTTAGCAATGTTTTTCCCACTAAGAAAAATTCTTTGAAAATCATCTCTTTTTTGAAGACTATTCATACTTCAGGACTTACTCTGTACAAAATTTGCACATAGTATTTTGGAGCAAAAAACAGCATTTTGTGCACAGAAAATGCTATTTACATACAGAAAATGCTGTTCTTTAATAAGAAAATACTATGTTATGTACAAAACAGACCAGGTCCCAAATTATGCAGATTCTAGTCAGTCCACACTCTCCTCATCTGGGCTTCTGGAACTCAAGACCTATAGGTTGTTATTGTTTTATCACAGTTGAATATTTATCAATATTCTTTCCACTATATGTGGTTGTACGTGATAGGCATTTCAAAAGCATATGGATAGCCACAGGTTTCCCATTCTTACTCTGTTTCTTTCATGCTATGGGGAATTTTTGACATTTTCCCTTTGAATAGCAGATACCTTTGTCACCTCACAAACTCCTTTCGAAATTTCCTTCAATTTCAAAATAGATTGCCTGGAAGCATTAGAGACTGTTTGTTAAGAAATTAAAGCTCCTCTGGAAAAACCAAATTATTGTGTAATTCTTTGGTATAGAACAGATTTTACTAGCAATGTTAGGGAGTAAAATTGAGGACATTGACCCCCCATAAGAATTCCCTCACCATTAAATTTTCCTTCTGGTATTGGAATAACTTGAAAATGATATCAAACATTTAGAAATACAGTTTAAGAAGCCAAAGAAAAGGGACAGGTAAAACAAACACACAAATGCTATGTTCCTGAGATTTATTGTTGCTCTTTGTTGTACTTTCAAATTGTTTCCGACTTATAGTGACCCTAAGGTGAACCTATCATGGGGTTTTCTTGGCAAGATTTGATCAGAGGGGATTTGCCTTTGCCTTCCTCTGAGGCTTTACCCTCTTAGGAAAAATGCACAATTAACTATACTTTCATCAAAATAAATGAGAATATGTCATTTTTTAGATAATACTGATAACGATGATAACAAGGGGATCACCCACATATGTTGTGGGTGGTCAGATGTTCAGTGAGGCACATAAAGCTTTAGAATGTTAAACAGGAGGAAAGCAGACTATGTTGAGAAGCAAATCAAAAATATTTTACAAGCAGCAGCTCTTAAAATTATGATACTACTTGTAAATATTTATAGCAATAATAATTATTTTGATGTTCTATTTGTTTTTGAAAATAAATATGCGTCTTACGGTTCTTTAGTTTGGACTGGAAAAAAATAGTAGAAAATGAACTGTCATAAGTCAGAACAGTGTCTCACCAGGTCAATTGGTTCCAAATACAATTGCACTGGATTGCAGCCTGAATTGTTTTTTTGGTTTGTGTGGGTTTTTTTAGAAGGTCTTTGATCTAAATTAGATGTCTTATCATGTTCCAAAACAAAAAATCTATCCAAGCATATTGCATAAAAGGCACTCTAATTAAGACTTATTTTCTTATGTATATTGCTATTAATAATATTTGAGAATCACTTATTCGTTTGGCAATTAGAAAATTCACATTTTATTGGGATGAAGGGGGAAAAGCACCCACCCTCCATGTTATTGGGTTACAAAGTGAATTGTTCTGCAGCTGCAGAATCAAGTGCTTTAGCTGAGTTAATGCTTTTCATTTCTTTTGCATGTGTCAGCATTAATGGAAGCAAGCTTCTATAAAGCCTTGCATGTGAAGATGGTGCTGAGCAGACTAGATTCAGTTCTGTTGAATGCTTTCTGCAATTTTTTTAAGGGAATAGCACACAAAAGGAGACTTCAAATCAGGCTGAACTTCAAGTAAAAGTTAATGCTATTCTCTTTTGGGTTCAACCACCCACTTTGCTTAAGGTCACTAGTTGAGGCTAATGCTGTGCAGAGGGGCTGCAGCAAACTTGGCATCTCCTTGATTAGGCTCCCTGCTGATCTAATACACATACCAGCTCACTTGCCAAGTCAAATAACACATTTAGTGAATTGGAAATAAGATTTAAGTGAGCCAGCACAATGCGGCTTGCCCTCTCATCTTTTTACTGAATCCTTCTCTTTGTATGCTAGACTGTGAAAACTGCTCTTGTTAGAAGACTTAATCTTCATTTTTTTCCTGTAGATTATTTGGAAACAGGTCAATTGAATGTTGGAGCTGCTAACTCCTCCTACTAAAGAAAAGGAACCGTTTGTGGCATACTTAATACATCATTTAAATGCAAGGCTTCTATTATTACAGGGAAAATACTGTAGTGTAAGGATCTCTTAAAGTGGGGAGGGGAGTTTCTGAGTGTTAAATGTAACCTTTTAAAAAAGAATGTGTTTATTTCTTTACCATCTACTCCTTCTTCCATGAGTGTCTGGTATTAACAGCTTGTGACTTGTAATTGATGGGATTGATTACATCAATATATATTCATCTTGCATGACTCTAGCGCTGTAGTTAATTCTTAATGCAGCAGAATACAATGGGGTGACATTTCTATGGGGCATAACTGCTTTTCTGAACAGCAATACAAAGCATCGCATATAATGTTTGACTTCACACTATTTCAGCCTTTAGTGCTGCAAAACTGGAACTGATCATAAAGCATTATAGCTTGTGTTTGGTATGTTTGTTTCATGTTATTTTTGTAAAAAGAGGAGCCACTGAATTTGCTATAATTTGAGATTTACCATATATTTGTAATAGGCTATCATGCTATCGAAGACATAATAATCTGTAACCATCCCATATTCCTGTTCAGGGTTATGATGTGTATTGACTTTTTTATGGTCTACTTATCTCCTCTGGTTATATAGATTTATGTGAGCCCCTTTTCCATAAGAAATCCTGAAATAAGAGCTTGGTTTTTAAGGCCTTTTATATATTTTACATCACAGTGAAGGATGGCAAGATTGAGCAGAGACTGAGCTAAGTGGAGCAGGGAGCAATAGCTTAACAAGAGTGAGGATCCAAACAAGCAGATCAGCTACAATACGTCTGAGGGCTGATGGGTGCTTTACACTTTAGTCTCTCAGATAACTTGTCTGAATACCAAATTGAAACACTGAGATATATGCCTTTTTCAAAAGCAGTGTATGATGTGATTTGGCAGCAACAACCCTTTGCAACAGTCACAGGAGAAGTAGCAACAACAATAGCAAGGTAAAATAAAATATTTGGAAATGAATTAATAAAAACCTCAAATGCTTTCTTTCACAATTAAAGAACTTGAAAAACACATAAAATTCAGTTATATGATATAATAATTTATTAATTTATTTATGACAGTCATTCTAATAAGAAGACCAGCTTATTGATTTGCAACTAGCATTACAGAGTATAAGTGAAGAAATAAATTATGGTCAAAGGGGCTGTTGCTGAAACAGATGCCAGACAATTTGGCATTCAGTATGGAGGGCTGATTCATAATGTTGCTGCTATGAACATATTTTGGCAAATGTGGGCTGTCTAGCTTCCACTGGTTTGCTTTCCTTATGCTCCTCAATGGCTCCAGCTATAGCTGCCACAGCCAATTCACATACCCATGTACACACACACATTCCAAAGGCAGCCATGCATCTTGCAGACACACATTTTGGGACATGGGGCGGGGGGCATCCATACTAGGTATACTATGATACTATGACATAGCTATAATTGTTATTGTTGCTGCTGTTACTGAAGGGGCTATTCAAATTCTTTTTTTATTATTATTATTTGAAGCAGAAGTTTTCTGCCATGCCACAATGGTATAATAATCAAAATTTGCCCAATACTTTTTCATTTAAATTTTATAAATCTTGGAAGCCTCCCAAAATGAGTTACATTTTCAGTGCAAGCAAGCAAAGCAAAGCCAAAAAAGCTGAGTTTCCTCTTTAAATTAATGACCTTTTGCTATTAGGAGATGGAAGCAGCAGGGAGAAAGCAGAATTCGCTGGGAAAGAGACTGAGAAAGCACAGAATTCTGGGAAATGTAGTTTGGGAAGGCAAAGAGCTTTATGCCAGAGAATTCAAAAGGCCCTGCCCTAAACTACATTTCCCAGAATTCTGCTTAGCTTCAGAAAGCCCCAATCAGGATAGGGGAAAGATTTGTCCCTCCGTAGCAGCAGCCAGCCAGAGTTCCAATAAATTGTTGAATCTGCGAAGAGGAGGACTGACTCATACTTCTAGTGAGTAAATCTCTTTTCTGGGCTGGGAAGAAATCCCTAAATGGAAGTTCTATTGGTTAATATGAGAGGCATTTAATGAGATAGCTGTTTTGGGTTTTTTTTTTTAAAAAAAAAGTTTTTGTCAAAACTTAAAAAAAATCCCTAAAATCAGTAGATGTATGAATATTTCTGAAAGTTGGGGGAGGGAATCACCCCCTGTTATCTTGTGTCGTTGTAAAAAAAAAAAAGCTCTTCTAGTTTTCTTTAAAAAATGTTTCCCGAACTATGTGGATAAGTGAAATGTTCTGACATTTGATGGGCTAACAGTAGTAAATGTATTCTACCATTGTAGCAAGTTTCACCTCAATAGCTGTAAAAATGAGGAATAAATGAGCCCCTGGATTTTCCCCACTTGTACAATTACTATAACAAAAAAGTAACAACATTTCATTACTTTTGTTACAGTAACAAACATTTTTCTAACGATGTTTTAGAAACTTTTTAGAAATGATAGGCAGTGTCCCCTAATTTTGTAATGACTTTGGAAACATTTTTAATCGACTGCACAGCCCTATCAGGTATCTATATGTAGAGGGTCTTTTTGTTGCTCTAGAGATGTGTTTTCTTCTGCTGTCCTAAGATCCCATGAACAGAGGAAGACTTTTATGGAAAGAAGCATTGAGCAATGGGAAGGTCCTATGTTAGAACTGGGAGAAATGTGAAAAAGAACATGACAATGGCAGTCAGACAACTTTAGATGAAGAAATGTATTGGGCTGGTCCTAGTACATAGCCTTTGATCGGTAAGTTAACAAGGTGTGCTCTTCCTGCACATTGCACAGCTTGACCCAGAGGACCCATCCATGTCATTAATAACGGCTGTGCCCTAGCAAAGTTTTTGTAATGACTCTACTGAGTTATAGCTCAGTCCAGCTACATAGTTTCCCTGAACTTGACAAGTGGAACTTTTCTGTCAAGACTTGGTAATGTTTGTGGGTGGTTCCTTTTTCAAGTATTTTCCTTACAGAAAGCTACTGCATTAATTGTGTGGATGGGAATTATAGTTCTAGTTATCCATCTCTGAGTTTCACATAAAGAAACGAATATTCCATTCTAAAGCTATTCTCTTCTAAGAGGATACTCCACTAATGGCAACGATGGCATCTCAACAATCTGAGATGTGATGCCTTTTCCAAATAAATTTAGACAGAGTTATGTACAAAATTCTCACCTGTACTAGACATAACTTAAAATGACTCAAGTATCATCTAGGGCTGTGTGAAATTATTGTAGTCCTGTAAGTCATTAGTAATTTGTTAGATTTGTGGAAACAAATCACTATTAAGAAACATGTAAAAAAGGGGGGAGGAAAATTAAAGAATTGAAACACTCACTAATAATTTTTGTTAAGAATCTATAAGTCTCCCAAAGTCAGTTTAATTTTCATTTTAAGCATTAAGCAACTTTGGTAAAGTCAAAGAGGCAATTGATAGACCAAAGCTGTTTGCTGGTCACCACAAGGAAGAACAGCTTGATGGGCTGGTCAAGAGACTGAGAACACAGCATCCTGGGGCATGTAGTTTGGGAAGATGAGACCCCCTATGGCAGAGAATTCAAAATGCCCTGCCCTAAACTACATCTCCAAGAATGCAGTGCTCAGCATCAGAAATCCCAATGACGCCTGCAGCAGCCAGCTATTTAAAGTCAGTCTAATAATAAATAAAATTATTGAATCTGCAAAGAGGACAAAAGTAGGTAAGTAATAGTATAAATCTGTGCTAAGTTGAAGTTCTATGGTTTATTGTGTGTCATATAGACATCTTGTTAGACATTCAAGGGGATTACTATTGTGGGTTTTTTTGACTACATCGCTGTGAGTCGCCCCTGGGCTGAGAATAGCGGTATATAAGCAAAGTAAATAAATTTTTGGAAGATAAATGTTTTTGTATAATTTCTTTAAATCCCCCAAAATCAGTAGATGTGTGCATATATCTTAAACTGGGGATTGATGGTCTAGTTATCTTGTGCATTGTATACAAAAATCAAGAAGATAGCTCTTGTAGTTTTTTTCAAAAACTATATTGTTTGTAAAAGAAATCAAAAAATCTTCAAAAATGTATGGATGAGTGTAATGTTCCAAAACATGGTGGGCTAACAGTAGAAAATGTGTGGTACACAATTATAGTATATTTCATCACAGTAACTCTAAAAATGAAGGAGAAATGAGCCTCTGAAGTTTCCCCACTTTCTCAATTACTTAACAAAAAAATAACAAAGAAATTACTTAGTTATAGTTACAAAAACATTTTAGGTCCATAATTTCTGAAACACCTCAAAAATTATTCACCTCTCCCTCAAAAATTATTCACTTCCCCCTCCCCAATTTGGTAATGAGTATGGAAACATTTTTCCATTGATTGCACAGGCCTAATATCTCCTTTCAATGTGGATTGAACAGCTCATTCTTTGCCTATCCTATCTGGGTATTTTCCACAATCACCAAACAGGAAACTATAAAGTTGAAAAAATGTCCTGCTATAATGGTTGTAGATTTTCATATAATCTGCTAAAATGTAGTGCTATCTATACAATGGTATCAATGGCTAATGATGCTCATTGCTCATAGTCATGATTTGCATACTGTTCTTATAGAGAGGATACTTCTCTAGGAATTTTCTAGGCTTCCCAGCATTACTCTGTGGTAACTGTCAGCAGAAGTGCTTCTTTTCATTAAGTTTCACAATTATCCATAGTTATCTGTTCCCATGATAGGTTCAGAAAGTATACTGCATGGATACAGGGGTTGTACTGTATATAGCAGTTCGTGAACAGTTAATTCAAACAGCAAATTGATGTATTGTTTTATGCACTGATTTAATTTAGAAATATCTTTAAATTATTTTACTAGCAATGTAGCTATGTGTGGGGGGGGGGATTGCTTTTCGGTGCATAGGACTAGCTGTATGAAGACATGTAAATGTCTTTAATGAGATAATGTATTAAAATAAATTATAAATTAAAATAATTACAAAGTTTGAAAAAGTACACTTGTGGAAGACTTGTCTTGTCTTGAATTCTCTATATTGCATAATTTTTATATGACATCCAATATGTTTACTATCAGTAATGTATAGTTGATATATAACAATATTGCTTTTCCTCTACAGGCCTGAGACAGTTACACTGACAGTCCTGCAACAGTATTTTAAATTGTAAGAAGGATGATAAAGAAATAAAGTGCCTTCAGGAAGAAAGAGCTGCTCTTGTTCATAGGAAATTTGATTGCCAAAGAAAAACAGATTCTATTCCTGTGTCTGTGAGAGTGTCTCTGTGTAAAACCAGAGAGGTTATTATTTAAACCAGAGGTGCCAAGTAATGATGTGCTCATTGTTGTTCAGTGCATCAGACCTAATGTGTACCAGATCCAATTTGCATAAGTGCTGGAAAAAGTAGCATGTGATCATGTAATTAAGGACCATCAGCACAATTCTCAAAGCATTTGTGTCAGCAGGAGTCCCATTGAAGCCAATGGGACTCCCACTTGGGTTGTTCTTTCAAGAGAGTCCTATATATCAACATGAATACACACAAGGGGTCCTGATGGAAGGCTGGATGGGCAACATTGATTCTAGCATTCATGATTTGCTGAGAGAGTCTGCAAGCTTACTATTAATTTAACAATGAATATTTGCAAATATGTCTGCCTATATATCTGTATTACCCATCCTTTGCACATGTAGAAAATATCACTTAAGATATTTTTTTCTGTATAGATTTTAATTTCGTAAATTCAGAGATGCTCATTGTATTTTTTATGTGGAATTCCAATGTTTAACTTTTGGCATTTTAATTGTGACCCATGATTGTCAGTTTCTATGTCCATGTGTTAGCAAACAGGGAAATGCACCAGGATTTTCCTGCCAGTTTCTTTCTTTCCTTATTTGAGATAAATTCCTCATTTGGTAATAGGGAAAGCAGTTAAATTTAAGGAAAAACTAGAAATGGATGAGCATGCTGAAGGAAGAACTGACAACGTTGTTTTATTCTACTACACAACTATATTTCATGCCAGGGCTTTACAATCTTTGGACACAAAATATCTTTTTCCTTATAGTTTCTCCCAAACAGCAATATGTGTAATAGTAAAATAGTCACCTTATTTCTACATTACTGTTTGTTTTTCTTAATTGCTGTCTGATGAAATTCAGTAATATTAGCATCTAACCCTTAAAAAGAAAAACAATGATAAGGGGGTAGTAAAAGAGGGGAGAATTATTATTATATAGGAAACAACAACATCTCTACCAATTTTTTGGTTCAGTAAAGATGAAAACATATAAAGCAAAATAAAGTTGGAATGCTCTGTTGCTTTGGATAAAGAAAGTAACCTCTCTCCATCTCTGCAGATGGTTTTTCTCATGCCGTATTCTTGTGATGGTGCACAAAGCCCATGGACCTTGATACATCAGTAACAGATGTGAGTTCTATTATTAATGTTTGTAAAAGTACTGCAATGCCTTTATGTTCTGCAAGGTGCTCATCAAAATGTAATGTGTGCTTGGTGTGAGCTGCTAACATCTAGAAAGAAAATGATATTACATATCTGTGTGTAATGAAGAAGCTGGAATTTGCAGGTGATGCCTCATCCTCTTAGAGTGAATACTTTCATTTGGTACACCAAAAATATTCCCCACCTTGCGATAGTACATATGCAATGTGAGAGGTCATGAAAAAATATATAAAGTTGCCATTCAGGATTTCATGTAGAAATCCCTGTTTGTTTGTCTGAGAGGGGGAATATACGTATCTAATGTGTCATTCAAGAAAAGCTTTGCAAATTATGCAAGATGAAATGGAAGTGCCACTGAATGTTCTAAATGCTCTGTATTATGTATTCAAACCACACTATATGTTTCCATACAAAATGGCTTTGTGTGGTAAATGCCAATCTTATGTGATAGCAAAATATTCTTAGTGACCATGATAGTTTCAGTTTTTGCTTATATTTAGAAATGAGGCAGATTTTGAGCATAAATTTAACTGTGAACCCTTGTGCAATTCCTCTTCATAAAGAAAAATGCGAGTTTTAGACATTTTTGAAATGTCAGTTGTGTGCTGCATTTATGTTTTAGAAGAAATTGAAACAATACATAAGTTTTCCTAATCAAAGTATAGGTCATTGTGTTTCTTATTAACTATCCTATTTGGGTTAAACAATTGTTAATGCTTTACTCTTCAATGAATAAATGGATAACAACAACAACAACAAACTTTATTTAAACCTTGCCACCATCTCCCCAAGGGGACTTGGAGTGGCTTACATGAGGCCAAGCCCAGTAGTACAATAAAACAATATACAACAAGAACACATGTCAATGATGATACAAGAGTGGACCAAGAGAAAGGCAAAGCCACACTCTATCCAAGGAAAAAGAAACTAGTGACAAAATACCACTTGATCGTTTGAAAGAAGTACCTTATTGTTTTGTGACACTTTCCACATCTGTCCACAGGTATTTCTCACCCCTCGCCTTATATAAAACATTTGCTTCCTTTTTGGTGTCAATTTTTGAAAACATCTGCAGTTTTTCCCTTTTCCCATTTTGTCTTTGTTATGTGATCTCACTGAAATGATGATTCCACAGGGGAAAACCCACATGCAAATTCACATTCTAACAGAAAGCATTTTGATGGGGGGGGGGGTGGATGTGACAAGAAATTTAGCTCACATGATTCTAGAAGTAACATGAACTTTAGGGCAGAAATCAAGAAAACTGGAAGCATTGGTCCGACTGCCAACGTAGTAGGGACACATCTTCTCCTGCCACCTTCTCAATGTATGCCTTCACAATCTTCATGACTTGCATCAAAAATGTGAGTAGAAACCTATTCTATGCAATGGGACGCAGTTCCCCCTTCTCCAACAGGTGAACCCTAGGATTGAGAGCTCTCTGGTACATTGTAGGATGTAGCAAAGTTGCTGAGGAAGTCAGAAGAAAGAGAAACTGTTGGGAAATGTGAGATATAGTAGTGGACCTCTGAAGTAGAGTAATCAATTGGGTGAGAAAGCTGAAAAACAACCACATATATATCTTCTAGAAGAGAAGGAAACTAGCCTAGTCATCTTTGTAAAAGTAGCTTAATTTACAAATACTTGATCAAAATCAAATATATCATAGAGAGGAGAGAGTGACAAAAAGACCAGAGGAGTTTGCCATGATGTAGGCAGAAAGTGAGTGTGGGTTAAAAAGATCAAGCAGGAAATCAACATAATGCAAACTATCCAATATAGGCCCACAAACGTTTCTATAATTAACAAATTGAGAAATGCATTTCTACTCAAAAAAATTGCCTTTGTGTTAGCATCATTGTTCAGCTGAATATGTCTTTAAATTCCAACGAAGGACCAATGTGCCACTATCCCAATAGGAAGATCACTCTTTGCAGAGTTCTCATTGATATATCCAATCCACATCTGGCAATACCCGTTCGGACTGTGCTAGAGGTTCCTACAAAATAATTTTCTCCATTAAACATGACAAGAGAACATTAGACAAAAATACTGCTTTTTACACTTTTGATGAAATTCTGCATTTTTTTAGTTACACTTGTTTTCTCTTTATGTGTGAATGTCACATGTAGTGCTGACCATAACAACAATATGAGCTCTTTTCAATTTATAACACTGCAAAATGTCTCTACATTTTCTTATTATCTGACTTGATGAACTAATTAAAAATAGTCAAGGTTATAGCTAGGTGTCCAATAAAAATGGTTCTAATTGCCCCGAGACTGCAGATAATTCAATTACAAATCTTTTCAATTTGATTTATTCCTTTCTTCCTAAGGAAGGATTATGTTGATGGGTTTCAGGTAATAGAACTTGGTGGCTTAGGAGGAGCATTAAAACATCCTTCCAGATTTAACTAATGTGATTAAGTTTTATGAAGTTTGTTTTTCTTCTTAAAATCTTACAGAGGTCAAGTACTCATGTGATTCCTTTGGAACAGTGGTTGAGAAGTTGGTTAAATTGAGGAGGTGGTAGTAATCTCTTGAAATGTGCTCATTAGAGCTCTAAAAAGAAATTGAAAAATCTTTTCCCACATCACGCAACCTCAGTTAATAAATGAAATAAACCTCCATAATACTTTTCAAGTCTTAATTACTGATTCTTGATGTGGAACTGCTTCTTGGATAAGACCCTCTTACCGGATCACACTTCTGTGCTCATTACAGGAGAGAGCGTCAGGCTTGACAAATATTTTGAAGTTGAGTTCAAACCTTTGCCCTGTCAGTAATCTAAACTGAAATGAACCATCAGGATTTCCCGCCCTCCCCCAGCATGCACACATGATTCTTCCACACCAAAAGAAGAGAAGACATGGGTTTTTTCCTCCTTATAATGAGCAGGGAAATGCTGTTCTTTTTTTGTTTTTTTATTTTATTATAAAAGGATTCATGTTTATAAGAATCCGAAGTTATTTTTTTGGACTTGATTCCACAGAATGTTTCCTTTGAATTGATATTCTTTTTTCCTATATAAATAAAAGTGGACATCATGACTAGCTGTCAGCAATCTGTACTAACAGGGTAATTCTATAGAAGAATACTCAAAAGCATTGTTCAATAGGGCATTTTCCCATTTAAGTGGGCATAGGATTGCAGTATGAATCAATTAAGCTATCAAATGTGTGGAACTGGCACCATATTTTTGCTGATTGACTACAAATGTTTCTTTTTTCCTGTTGGAAACTCACCAGGGATAAACAGCCAATGACTAAGGAAAAGGTAGTAATCCTGGGACCACCAATTTGAGTAACATTGGCTTAAATCATATAAGAAACTGAAGTGTAACAAATGGGAAAAGATTTTACTACTAGAAATTCTGGGAGAATAGCAGGCTGACAAAGAGTGTAATAAATAATGTAAAATGGATAGCCTATCATTCTTAAACTGGAATACTAGAATGATAAATGTTATGAAATTATTCTTCTGATACCAGGCAATAATTTCCCTTGGAAAATCCATAGGCTTATATCTTAGATAGTTCAACTCTGCAGGAAATAAATGTATTTACATTGACTTATTCTGTTTGGTCACTGAAATATTCACCCCTGCTATGAATGATCCATCTTTTAAGCTGAATAACTACTAATTTACACACAAATAATAAGCAATAATAAAACTAATTGCATGTTTAATCGTAATTAAAGCTTACTTTGCCTAGCAAGATTACAAAGTACTGGTTCCATCCTGTGTCTCACCTTTCCATTTTGCATTACACTTTCTTAAAAGCTAAGCATAATGCAGTATTACATAGTGTGAAGCAAGAGTGAAAAAAAATGCTGACCATTGCCAACTTTTATGATAGATCACAGATGTCATAAAACAACCTTCCAAAGTGCTGCTGAGTATGGAACATTTTGTATCTAAATAAATGTTATGTTGTGTATTAGTGTGTTTGTGTGTGTGTGTGTGTGTGAAAGGGAGAGAGAGAAGGCAGAAAATTCAATAAGATGTTCAATTGCTGAAATAGGGTAAATTATATTTACATTATGTGTAATTACATTTTCAGATTCTGCACTGAAGTGTGTTGTAGATTAGTTCCCTTTGTTGTAATATCCATTGTTTTAGTAATTTGCATGTTCATCCTAATTCAGGTGCCCAGTTTTACTTAAACTGTTTCAAGTCAAAACTGGAGATGAAATCAAAATTTTCTGATGAGTAAAATTATTAAAATCTCTAATTTCATGTGCTACAAGAGATTTTTCATGTATCAGAATTGTGTGCATATTTTCTCCTAGCAGCCCAGCCCTATGTATTTGGCTGAAATGAAAAAGCCAGCACTTAGAAATATTTCCTGTCTTCAACAACTCCTAGGACCCCAAAGCCACTGCAGGCAATGGCCACCTTTACTGAGGATTTGGGGGATTCTTGGGATAACTTTCCCAAGGCCTGCAAAAAGATCTATATTTTCTTCTCTCACTGTATCCAGAATTCTTTCCATTTTTTTCCTGGTCTTGATTTAGCATGCCTCCAGACATTTAGATAAAATGCTTTATGCTGCCCCCAGATCTAAACAGCTCCTTCATGTAACAAAATCCCCAAAACTCTTTGGACTCAACTGTAGCCTTCTAAATGGGTTATACATATATTGTAGCAATGATCCACAAAAAAATCTAGAAATGCACAAAGACTTAAATAATTTGTGGGAATTATTTCTGAGCCACTATAATTTTCATGTAGAGCCTCAACACAGACTCATTATCAGATAAAAGTCAAAGATCAAAATGGGATTCTTGAGCAGCTCTGGCTCTGTAATGAAATCTTACTTTTGAACAACTAAAATTATTCTGATATTGCTGGTGTTTAACATCTCAATGGTGACAAATACTTTGTGAGATAATATGATAGGAGCCTTAAAAAAATTATGTCTTCTGAATCCATTTTGAAATCACAAAAATAGGAGCAAAAGTAAAACACATACAATGGAAAAAGGCAGTTCAAAACCTTTTTCGAGATATCATAGCATGCACATGCAATGAGTGTAACTTTTATTTCCTAAAAACAGCTTCATACAGCTTCAGATATGTTCCGAAGGAGTTAAAAAAATAAGCTGTATTAAGCTTTTCTAAGGACACAAAAGTTGTCAGTTTGAAAGAGTTTGACTTATATAAAAGTTATGGGGAAATCTTTTCTTCTTTTGGGAAGAAACAGAAGCTCACTGCGTGGTTTTCTAGACTGTTGGCAACATCAGTAAACTCACTGGGTTTTCCTGAAACATGTTTCTCTGAGAATTTAACTAAGAGCCCAAATGCACATTCTACAACAAATGATGTATGAAATATTAACTATCTGCTTGTATATCTACAGTGAAGAATGTATTTATTTAATATGCTTATTTGTTTGTTCATTTATTTATTTTGAAGGGAACTACAACTCAGTGTCCATCAAATGTTGCCTTCTAGACCAGTCTTTATTCCTTTTCAAAAACATTGTAGATACTGTAAACCAGTGGTTTCCCATTGTTTTTTAACCAGAGCCCACTTGACCAGGCCCACTTGACCAAGGACCATTTGAATGGGGACCACTTTGACCAGGGACCACTCTCCAACATTATTACCAAAAGGGGTGGGGCTGCTTAGCTCTGTGGAAAGGAGAAGAAATGAAATAAAATAAAATAAAATAAATAAAATAAAATAAAATAAAATAAAATAAAATAAAATAAACCACTTCTATAAACAGATGGTATTATGTGTATTTGATCACATTTTATATCAAATATCAGCAGGAAGGTAACAGCATTCTATGCAGTCATGTAGACCACATGACCTTGGAGGATTTATGGACCATCTATGGATAGCACCGGCTCTTCGGCTTAGAAATGGAGATAAACATCACACCCCACCCCCAGAGTTGGACACAACTAGACTTAATGACAAGAGAAAACCTTTACCTTATCAGTTCAAATACACCATATTATAGAATCATAGAATCATAATTGGAAGAGACCTCATAGGTCATCCATTAGAAACAATCCACCCAAAATGTCATTCAAAGCTATAGTTGCACCTTAAAATATTACCAAAAAAAATGATGGGCAAACTATACATTAGTCATTCCATGAAAAATGATGTTACTAGGTATTATGTTACTTTAAAAAAGAATGTTGCTAATACCTTTGATATGGCCAAAAATAGCACTAGAGTTAGTAGTATCTTTGTTCACCACAGATGATTTCTCAGCTCAAGGTATAATGTTTCCTAGCATTTTAACCACTACTCAAGTGTTTCTTTGGTATGATTTGGCAATGCAAGACAGTTTCTATAAGAGGCAAATCAGTCCAAATGAACTAGCCACTCCATAGCTTTTCTCTTTATGGAGGATGTTGGTGGGGACAAAATGGAGACTAGAGCTGGGGGGAAAGAACAGTTTTCCAATTATATTATCAGGACAAAATAATCCATATAAGCTTGTTATACTCACATTCTCAACCACTCATTTTCCTCTGCAGATCCCTTTCTCTAAGATTAAAATGAATGAGGACCCCCTGTTTAACACATTTACTATGTACCAGCACATTATTTATTTGTGCCATCAGGACATGTAAGGTGTGTCTCAATTGTTCATGAAGAGCAGATTTATATGCATTTGGAGAAGCTAGGAAGGCAAGAATTTTGAAAGGTATTTCAAGAACAAGGAAATGTTGAAGTAATCCTTTTTTGGTAAGAGTAAATTAGCTGGTGAATGATAATTTTTTCTTAAAATAGTTGCTTCATTACTGTTAGTGATATAGTACACTGGAACTTTAAAAAAGAAACCTGTAGAATCTAATGTCAACTTTAAAACATTATGTGTATACATTTTGAACCAATCTCCTTTTCCCAAGTGGAAAATTTGCCTCTATGCGGATCTCACACATATGAGACAAACTATTGTATTCATTTTCAAAATACATACAAAAAAGAAAATACTGGAAAAGTATTGAGACTTTCTTATAGTTTTAAAGAATAATTTGATTAAGAAAAGTGTGTCTTCTTCATTGCTATCACAATATGCATGTTGTATTAGAAGTGGGTATGTAATATACCATCAGATGACATCCTAAGTTCTTTGGACAAAGGGAAATGGATTTATCTATAACTTCAACCTGCAGTTTTATAGTTTAGCAGAGAATAAGGAGGGCAGCACGCTTGGCTAGAGAGAGACAAATTAAGCAGCTTCCCCAGTTAGAGGATTGAGGCCTACTGACAGTCATGCTGTTATTGTGTTCCTAGAATGAACTGGAGCATGAAGTTCACCTCAAGTTCCCAAGGGAATTTCAGGTCACTTCAACACCCTGAGTTCACTTCAATAAGATGTTTTTATCTCTCCTTTGGTCTGGGACTGAATGTTAGTCAGATGTGCCACTGAGTGAAATGTGGGTTTGACTAGGAGTGAGATCAGTCACATCTTCCATAACAATGCACTTTTTCTGCCCCCCTTTTCTTCACTTTACTTCAGAAAACTACTTGAGTCTCTTAGCTTCACTATTTTAAAGATCTCCATTTTGCCTTCTGGTACCTGTAGAAATAGGTGAAAGGATCACTCTCTTAAATGCAGTGGTATATTTCAGTCCCCCAGAGTTATATTGTCGTATGCTATCCCCACAGAAGTAGATCTACAGTAGAGGCATTGCCTAGCACTCTCACCTTAACAGTTGTAACAAAAGTTCCCAAATTTCAACCATGAGCTACATACTAGCATTTTTGGTTGATTTGTTTTTAAGTAAAACAGAATCTTGCCTTTGAGGTACTTTATTTGTCCTAACAAATGTAATGAACTATTACAAAAACAAAAAAAGTCACTTTTCAGTAAACCATGGAGCAGTGAAACAGTAGGAGTTTGCTCTAGTTATCAGGAGATTCATCACATTCAGGAAATATTGGTGTAAAATTGAATCAATAAATTGCCTATAACAATACCTGAGATTAATCCTGCCTTGAACTGAGCTTAATTCTCATGTAATAGAATTTTTTGGAGTAAAAAAAAAAATACCCCGCAACTCAATGCAAGCTTTTACAAATGAAAAGCTGCATGACTATTTATTTATTTATTTATTTGCAGTATTTTTATATACCACCTTTCTCATCCCTGGGGGGACTCCAAGTGGTTTATTGACATGAATTCAATAAGAATATGTGAGTGTGGTGCTTCTACTTCCATTGCATTAGTAAGGATGAGGCATTCCAAGAAGTTGAGTCAATTGCATAAACCTCATACCTAAGATAGTCATGGGGTCTGTTTTCACAGAGGATGCTCTTCTTTTTTGGAGGTGCCCTATTTCTGAATGGCAGAACTGTCCAGTCCAAGTTTACTTTGAAAAGAGGGCTTTGAGCCGTAAGAAGAAGGAACATGGGTCTTGACTTTGAGGATCAAAGATCTCTTTTTGGAATCCTGATCCTTTAGAACCTTAATTTTTTTATTCATAATTCCCAGGGACTACATTCGCCACCTACAGTTTGTTTACAATTCTGCCCATTTTTCAAACCAAAAGTAATGGATTACCATTTTTTTTTCCTATTTGGGATGGAAAGAAATAGGCTTTCAACAATGAAGATATATAAATTAAAACTAATATCTTGGTCCAGCCAGGCTTTGGTCTTAACTGTGAGAGTCTGTATTAGGGCCCTGGTTTTCTGCTTTAAACTGGATTATATGCCCACACTGCCAGATAATCTGGAATAAACAAAAAATCCTGGGATCACATCCTGGGATATAGGGTCTGTCTGGAAGGGCCCTTAGAATCCTTGTTTGTTCTCAGTCATGTTTGTGACATAATCCAGTTGTTACCCCTTACTTCCTGAGAGTCTCCATATCATTAACATGGCTTTTTATTTCAGACAGGTACCTCATGATCTTCATCCTAGGAACTGATTTTAAAAATTCCAAATATTTACGAAGTTCAGGTGAGAAAAGGATTAGAGATGTAAAGCATTTAAAGATAGGAAGAAAGAAAACATAAAAATATTTTATCCTCAAGAACTAGTTTTGTTTCTGGAATATCTCATTCTATTTTCTTACTGTGTTTCATGTGCTCATTCCAGGTATCTAGAAGAAATGTTTGTGGGCAAAAGTATTTCAAAAGGCTGGAAACTTTGATGAGATCCGTTTGGTCATTTTAAATGTATCTAGAAAGTAAATAGAAATAAACATTAAACAGCATAGTAGATTGTTGATATGTATGGGTTGCACTGTTGCAGTCAATACTAATAAGGTCAATATTCCCAAGAGAGGAAAGTCCCCCCATATGCTCCATTATTCATTTGCATCTGGAAATCAGTATAATTCACTCTCAAGGCCAAACCAGACATCCCTTGTTACCTTTGCTATGCTATTTATATCTAAGGAATTCATGTTCTTGATCCATTTTGAGTTTTATAGGACCGTTGCATTAATGTAAATTACTTCTGACGAAAGTTATTTTACATGACTGCGCAAATGTGCCTTAATTACAGGAAGAAAACTATAGCCAGATCCTTGAATCAATGTGGATTAAAATATAATTTCACAGCCAAACAGAAACATGTTCCCAATCACTGCACTTGAATTATTGTTATGTAGCTTGAGGCTTGTATTAAAATCATGGAATAATTGCAATCAGATTATTATAATCAAGTACAGGGACAGTAATTACAGGTTACAGTCATTTTAAACTACCCTGGAAATCCCATATACTGATCATATGCATATTAAAAGTTTATGTTAGTGATAAAATTAATGAACATAATTTCAAGCAACTATCTATGAGATAGGTGTCACATATATTTTTGTACAGAGAGTTGTATTTTGTATAACAAGGACATCAAACTGGTTTACACTATTTACTCCAACCACACCACCTCAGAGACCATCCATTCCTAGGGGATGTCTACAGAGGTGAAAACTAATCATACTCATCCCATTTCCAATGTTTTGGGAACATGTGACATTTACAGTGAAAGTGCTTCTTTTTGGTGTTAGTATGGTTTTTGAAAATTTGCTTTTATTTAGCAGTTTAGGGAAAACTGAGTTTTATATATGTGTCAAAATTAGGATGAAATCAGGGATTTTCCTAATTGGAAGGTGGCACAATTTGGTGAGTCATTACCCAGTGTTACCTGTTGTTGTTGTTGTTAAGTTCAGTGCATATTAACAAAGGCTAGCAAGGCTTCTGAAGTGGAGGCATCTTTTAACATGTATATGTATGGTTAGGAGGATTTTTTTCAGTGAAGGTTGCATGATTGAGTGACTGTGTGACTGAGCAAGAGAGCATGCATGACTTCACCCTGCCTTCCTCAACTCATTGCCTTCCCATCCAAACGAAAAAAAGAGGGAGCATGCATACAATCCATCGACATTCCTCCCATCAAAAGGGATGCAGACTGGCTGGCTCACTCACTTCCTTGGGTGAAGATCTTCATATGTATATTCAGTAAAATAAAAAAAATGTAGACACAAAGTAAACTCCTTTGGAACTCTTCTGACTATGAACTTTGTCCACCTGCCATTTTCTAAGGTATGAGGTTCTTTGCTCAATGGGGTATATGTATTTCATTGTATTACATATTTAGTGTGTATATGTGATGGCAAACATTTACAGTTTCTTTCTTACTCATGATCCCTTTCTGCGGTGTGAAGTAGATAAAGGGATTGAATGGGTGGGGCCATCAAATCAGTGGAGCATAAAAAATAAAGACTAATGATTGATAGGTTTGTTCATGTGGGGATTTTTTTAAAGGCATAGCCCCTTTGTAAAAAAAATTAATTTGGGAATGAAAAATGTGTTCTATGATTGCCATTGGAGTCCAGTTTCATTGGAGTAGGTGTGGCACTAACAGGGTAACTCTAGAGAAGAACTCTCTGAATTGCAGCTGAACTGTGGTATTTTGCTGGTGTGGATAACACCCTGATTTCAGAGGTTACCATTGTGAACATTCTTATTTTACCAGACCTTGCACTTCTGTTGGTCACTAAGGACCTCATCACATTTGCTGCTAGAGTCACCAACATGGTGTATTTGGCAGTGCCCCATGCCCCACATCACTCAGCTTCCTCCTTGCCTCATCCTATGGAGGGAAGCGCCTGCTGCCCAGCTTCCCTCCATTGATCTCTATGCAACACAGGAAACCTGCTGTGTTGCTGCCGTGGTGGTGTATGCTGGTTCCACTTCAGTTTTGCCATGGAGCCATATGGGAAGTACATGACATTGTGAGATAGACGGTGTGCTCCATGACAAAACTGAAGAGGAATCAGCATATGCCACCGAATTTTAGGATATCTGACGAGGTTGTTAATTGTTTTGTTGGGCATGTTTACTAATTTTGTATGTTCAAAAGTACAAAAAGGAAGCTGTAAAATAAAGATCAGTGGCATAGAATGTATTTGAGACCAAAGGGCAGTGAAAAAATAGCTTAATTATTGAGGAATGTAAAAAGTTGTGTGCTTTGTTAAGGGACCCTTTTCTGTACCACTTTGTGCAATCTTATTTTAAAAGACCACATGATAAATCCATTTTTTTCCTGAATTCTCAATGAATTGTATTGAAAATCATCTGCAATTTTAAAAAGTAAACAATGCTTTCATGTTATTCTGATTAAAAGACAAAATGACATTGGTGTATTTATAATAGCATTGTATTTTGACAATGCTAATCAATAAATAGTTTAAATACTGAATTGGATTATGATTCCCTGGATCTAAAATTAGAACCTGAAATGGAAGAAAGATGGATTCCCAAAGACTTGCACAGTATAACGCACAGGCACCTCCTAAGATAATGAACGCGTGTTCACCAAAAATATGGAGCCATCAAAAAGAAGAGGGAGTATGGTTGTTGAAACAGCTGTATATTTAAATTTCTCTTTATTTTAATTGTTGAAATATATCCCACTGATTATACCAATATTAGGGGAGATTAGAGCAGAGAAGGGGATAGACACTTAGCCTTTTAAAAGGTAGGAACTGGAAAATACTAGAACTGAAGAGACTTAAAATGCCTCTTCAACAGAATTCTGCTGCCACCATTCCAGTATTAATCAGGCTATGGTATTATTGTGAGTTTGTTCTGTAACACACGCTGTGCCACTATAGTTTCTTAGTGGCTGCTGTGAAGCTGACTTTAGAAATATTTTGACCACAAAGGTACACACACTGAGGCTGGCATAAGTTAATAAAAGAACAAGAATTTTTATTGAACAAGCTTGAAATAATTCAGGTACAAATGCTTAATGGTTTCAGAAAATACTGGTATGAAAAACTTGTGATTGCGTTAGAGTAAAATCTTAAACTCTTCTGGGTTACAAGTCTTCAAAGTTCCATCACAGAAATTTACTTCAGGAAATTAATCTCTGAAAGCAATTCCCCAAAACTGCCCCTTAGGAATCTAGCCAAAAATACCCTGAACTAGACTCCCCTAGGAATTGAACAGTCCACTAACTGGGCACTGCTCCACCACAGTATTCTAGCTATCTACTAAATAGCTAAATGCCTCACAAAAGACTAACCCAATCTTCTTCTCCAAACCCAAACTCGCTCTGAACTAACACCAACTCTCCAACTGCTCTCTAACAACTGCCAGTCCTAACTGACTAACTGGGACTTCAAGTCTCTGTTTTAAAAGGACACTTTTTTCCTCTAGACCACTTAGGCTCCACCCCATCTTTCTAGCCAATCCTAGCCTCCTTATTTTCCCTCTAAGACTTGAACACGCCTCCTCAAGGAAAACCTAAAATGGCTTCTTCCTGGCTCCATTTTCTAAAATGGATGCCATGGCTTCACCAGGCCCACTCCCTTAGGCTTCAGGCAGCCAGCTAAGGTAAGGGATTCATTACACACAGCAAAGGAATATCTAGCCATGCTAGAAGGGACTAATGGACATTATAGTGTGAAACATTTAAAGGCCACCAGATTGCTTAGACCTATTCTGTATGGCCATGTAGATCAAAATAAAGCCAAGTTGGAAGCTAAGATAATTTAAAAAGTAGATTAAGCGGAGGAAATGACTCTATAACCCAGTCTCTCATATCAGTTAATTGATTTGTTTCTGAAAATCATGCCTCAAGAAATGTGTATGGCAGAAATATTCCTACCATGGGCATTTCTTAAAATGTGGGGATTTTATTAGCAAGATTTTATACCAAATGTGATAGCAAATAATAACAAAAACAACATTGGATTACCTTGTTGTAGGGGAGAGACTAGAACATGATTATGACTTGAAGCAAAGGATCTCCTTGTTTTTGGAAAGAAAAATTGCCCTTTATTGGCAGCATCTGATTTGGTGATGGTGGTGATGGAGCTGGAAAGGACTACCAAAAAAAGCGGGGGGTAATGCGCACTCTAATCATATTGAAGATACTTTATGGTTCTTGGGGAATCCTTGTTATATATACTTTGTTTTGCAAGTGGCTACCTGGTATTACCATCAGCACTCCCCATATAATATCATTGAAAAAAGAACCGTAATATTCTTTCCAATTCAAGGCAATTTTTAAAAAATAAATGAAAGAGATATTTATGATATCATGCTTTTTGAGAGGCATCATATTAGAGATGGCTGAAAAGCTAGATTCTCTAAACTCTCACACATAGAATGGGATTCATGCATGTCTATTGACTATAAATGAAAAAGAGAAAACTGACATTCAAGAGAAGAAAATAGTCCAGCAGGCTAATCCTGCGCCAGCCACACAGACTTTCTGCAGCCACTGTGACAGCCAACATAAGCCAGATAAAAGGCCAACCAAACACCCAGATGCTGCTCATGGAAAATTGCATGCTAGAGCTCAGCATCTGGGTTTCACAGCTGCCAAGTTCACCCCATGGGTGTCTATAGTATTGGCTCAGATGTTGGACCAAACAGAAGGGAAGTGGGCAACATGGAACATGCTGAACACCACTGCTAACAAGATGATATCAAGCCAAGTGAGTAATAAAAATGCATGGAGTTGCCAGTGTGATTTAGAACTTTTCAAAACAGGAGCCAAATTTAAAAATTCAACCCAAATATCAGACACAAGTATGCAGTCTCTTGCCAGGTAATCCACAGCAGCAACAACAAAACTTATACGGTAATTGCAGTTGGAGTGGGACATAAGCATAATGACACCTGTCTTCTGGTATCACTGAACTCAGATAGATTTGAAAGGCTTGTTAAAGTGAGCATAATGATAATATAGGAGTGGGGTGGGGTGGATGCCCACCTACAAGGTCAGGTATGTGCTGACCCATCAGCACAACCACCAAAACTCTCTCCCCAGTGTTTCAGTGAGACTTGACCTCCACCCCAATGCAGATTAAACAGCAAATGGAAGGCATTTAAAAATGTACAGTACAACCCCATATCCACAGTGGATGCTGTACTTTTCATTTATTCCAGGAGGAGGATGCTTTCTCAAGCCAACTGTATCTTCTGTGTGTGTGTGTGTGTGAAAGAGAGAGAGAGATGTGTGTGCATGGGTTTGTTATCTGTGTAATAAATGGGTGTGCTATGAGTACATGGATGAACCTGGAAATCCACCAGGTGACATTGGGCAAGTTACATTCTGTCATCCTCAGAGAAAGGGAGAGGCAAATGCCTCTGAACTATCCATGCCAAGAAAACTCTAAGATAAAGTCATTCTTCAGCACAGAACAACAAAAAACAACAAAGGTACAGAAAGAACAACAATGGATGTACAGTAGAATCTCATTTATCCTACCTTCACTCAACCAACATTCTGTATTATCCAATGCAGTCTGCCTCCCACCCGGAAAAGTGCCCACGGTGGGGAAAAAAAACAAACCCTTGTCTGTTTTGGTGCTAAATTCATAAATGCAGCAATTACTACATAACATTACCATGTATTGAACTGCTTTTTCTGTTGATTTGTTGTAAAAAAAATTGATGTTTGGGTCAGGCCCGTAGCCAGGATTTCGTTTCGGGGGGGGGGGGGGCTGAGTTTGGTTCAGGGGGGGGCTGATTCTGAGTGAAAGAGGGTCTACCCTAGCAAACCTTTTGTATCATTATCCCAATACCTCCCATGCATATGGGATATATTGAGCATGGTGATCAGAACATGATGTGAATAAACATAACAGTTTAAATAATCTACCACTAAGGCCTTCTCGCGGACCACCATGAGAATTTCGGGGGGGGGCTAAAGCCCCCCAAGCCCTCCCCCTGGATACATGCCTGGTTTGGGTGCTTAATGTGTGAAATTATAATGTAATTTGACATTTAATAGGATTTTCCTTCATCCCTCCTTATTATTCAACATTTTCACTTATCTGACATTCTGCCGGCCCGTTTATGTTGGATAAGCGAGACTCTACTGTATATAAATGTCTGTGGATATGTGGCTGAGAAAATGGGGGGTGGCCATGCCCATAATATCACTGACCTTATACACTTTTAAGGGGAAGTCAACCACTTCTGCTGTGTGGTTTTTTAAAAGGTTGACCTCGAGGCAAGGTAAATCTTGGTACAAATAAATTTGGAACCTGTTCAAAGCAGCCACCAGTATGTCTTCCTGAATATACTATCTGCTGATACCAAATCAGATCATGCATGCTTTTCCCCAGATGAACTCGTTCAAAAATTAAAATATCAATACAAAATGAAAAATTAAGAAAAATCGATGTATTTGGAAGTGTTTTCAATAGTCCTCCAGTGCAATACTATGGTCAACTTGCAGCAGAACTTCTGGCATGTTGGAGGTCTAGAGAGAACACTTCTCTAGGTAAAGGTAAAGGTTTTCCCCTGACATTAATTCCAGTTGTGTCCAACTCTGGTGGTTGGTGCTCATCTCCATTTCTAAGCCGAGGAGCTGGTGTTATCTGTACACACCTCCAAGGTCATGTGGATGGCATGATTGCATGGAGTGACGTTACTTCTTTAGGCATTGTTGTATCCAGCATAATTGAAGCTATGTTCAATGAGCTTGCATAATAAGTGGGATCCTGTACAAATCAATATGTGTGTGTAACAAAAACATTTTAACATAATAAATAAAACTCTAGACCAACCAGAACAAAAACATAGTAGTTTTATTACTATTAGCGAGGGAAGTTCTGTGTAAATGCAAATATATTTTCAAGAGACATTCAGATCTTAGCATAATTTCTACCCTTCAAGTTACATGTAGGAGACTGTTCCAAAGGATGAGAACCTCCACTGAAGAGATTCACTTTTGTGAAACTACCATGCAACTTTATTGATTGTAATGTAAGGACTCACATGAAAAACTCAGAAGTGAGTGGGTTGAGATAACAGACTGAGTACTGACACCTTGCCACCCAAAAGAGAACATGCACCAGCAAAAAAAAAAGAGTAGAAAAAAATGTCCTCATATAACCTTTGTGTAAAATTTGTATATGTTACTGAATAAGTATAGATGCAAACATGCACTGCAATAGCTACAAATCAGCTGGGATGGCCACAGCTGTTTCTTTGCATTCACAGCTTCTCTGTTTATTTTAAAATATCCCAGACTCCCCCTCTCAGCACGTGTTTTCTTTTCTTTCCTGTAAATAACCAGCTGCAGTTGCTGCAAACTTCAAAGCCTCTAATTACTTTGCAGTCAGTTAGCCCAGCAGGAGGCAACCTGCCTTTGTGCTCCTTCCTGTGAATTTAGCCACAACTGGGGAATCCTAAACAAGAGGGAACTAAGAACTGGGACTTAGTTTGAGGTTTCTTTCTACCTCCAACAAATACAAAACTTTTTCTTTTCGACTATAGTTGGCTGAGTTTCACCTCCACAGCACCTAATGCCCAGAGGACAGGATCAGTATCCAAAATGACTTTAACAGCTGGGCTGAAACTAACAAAATTGATTTCAACAGGGGAGAGATGTACACTTAGGCAATAGAAATGTAATTCACAAATAACAGAAAGGGTGACACCTGGCTTGAAAACAGTAAATGTGAAAGGAATCTTGGAGTCTTGAGTTGCTTCCACACAGGCCTAATGGAGACTAAATGTTGATCCAAATCCCCAACATTTTAGTGGGGTGGCAGCCAGATACCTTCCTAGGCCAATCCGCGAACGACCTGGGTGGTGTCACCCTCCCCTCTCTTCTCTAAAGCTCCTAGTACACCATTTTGACACAACAAGAACTTTCTACCAGAGATCTGCCTCCATTTTCAGGCCTCTAAGGTAGGTTTTAGGGTGAAATGGGGGGTAGGGAGATGAGGTTGACATTGCCATCCCACACACGCACCCCAAGCTATCAAAGTCCAAAGAGGCAGGATAGTTGTGATCCCAAGTGCCTGTTCCCATACAACGCCATACCTCGGAAGGTGAAAACCTTCCTGGAAAGTCAGCATCTTCCCAGGTATTTTTTAACCCAGAGAAAACCTTATTGTGTGTTCCTGCATGGCAGGAATTGGACTGGATGGCTAGATTCAACTCTGTGTATCTATGATACGAAGATTCTAAAGGTTTGGGTTTTTTTTTTTTCAGTTGTAGCAGTGCCGAGACTTCTCATGAAATTCAATGTTCTTTGTATTGTCGAAGGCTTTCGTGGCCAGAATCACTGGGTTGTTGTAGGTTTTTTCGGACTTTATGGCCATGTTCTAGAGGCACTCTTTCCTAAGGCCATATAGCCCAAAAAACCCTACAACAACTCAATGTTCTTTGTTTTAAGAAAGGGTCCTGTAGCTCCCTAAAAGGCAGAAACATCCTGAATCTCAAGAACAGATTTACACTGGGATTTAAACTATTTAATTTTGCAATTCCATACAGGCCTATTCAAAATTGGGCCCCTCTATGCTCAATGAGTCTCACTGCCATGCAAGCGTGCCAAGCTTATTTGAGTGTAAGTTCTAGGCTGTTCAAAAGTAGAATATTTGGTGTATGAATTTATTTCAAGAGAAGATGTGTGATGTTTTCTAATTAGTGGTGCCTGTTTCATGGAAGACTACATTTAAGGGAATTGTTGGGGACAGCCTCCTTCTGAACATTGCTCCCAACTATGAGAAAACCTCAGGATAAAATTGACCTCACAGTAACAGCAGTGCTTTAGAGAAGATTGATCACTGTTTTTGGAGCTGTGGTAGCTGTAAATTATTGCAATCTGAGAAGATGTGTGAGTTTCCCCACAGATGGATTTCATTCATGCCAGCAGGATAAGCACTGCCTCTGTGTTTTCTAATCCCACATTGTCAAAGCTAGGCCACCTAGTATTGTCACTTGCAGAGACAATGGAGGAGAAGCAAAAAGTCTGTTCACTTCAACAACTTTATAGAAGTCCCTTCCCTGTGTATATGCAAAATATGTTCACTCCAGCCTCACAAGAAGCAAAAAGATGACACATTACCCCCAAATCCCTCAATTTTCCTCTAGTTTTCCTCTCAAAATTTTCCAGAATACATACAAGAGCATCACATAATCAAAACAAGTATATAGCCAATATCAACAACCAGTACAGGTATATGTTCCTGAACTTACTATGGAAACATGAAACCACAGATAATACTAAACCCTATTAAAATGAATATTTTTTTTGTAGCAGCATACCATAGAATTGTGCTAGAGGGCATAGAAAATGCCTGGCAAGAAAACCGTTCTAAGTATTTTGCAGATCTCCTAACATGACTCTATGGTCAACTTCTGACAGAAGCATACCACAGAATGGCACTAGAAAACCTAGATATTCCCTAGAGAGAGTATCTCCCTAGTATTTCTGAGTCATCCTGTACAACTCTATGGGCAATTTCTGTCAAACACATACTATAGAATCATTCTGGAGGATCTAATGATGCCTAGAGACAATATACTTTTCTGGACATTGGTAAGTCAAATCACAGGTACTGGTGGTCATATGGACACTGGCTTCATATCATATATAAAGAGTTAAACACAATACAATCCTTAACATATAATTTGAGCAATAACATACAGCATAATCAAAAAGTCATATTACATATTTGGCTAGACAATAAAGGAAATATACAACAACATATAAATGTACAACATAAAGGCCAAGACTTTACACAAGTAAATAAATTCCAGCTGTAGGATCATGTGTTTGCTCTAAGAGTGATGAATAACCCAACCATAACAAAGAATTCATTCAAAAGTCCAACAAACAATAACTAATGACTGGCAGGCTGTAAATTACATGCATCCAGAAGACTTTTCCCAGGACTTGGAAAACTGTTTTGGATCTTTTTCAGGGGCAGCTTTTCAAAACTTCATATGCCCAGATCTTTTATAGGTACTTTCTAAACAAAACATCCCTTGCTGTAACTACATTCCTCAATATGTAACATATATTTTTGTGATGGTACTATGTGGTTTTTGGACTTATGGTTGAGATTTATTGTTGTTGTTTTTTTTGTTTTCTTCTCAAACATGTCACTTCCTTTTACCAGTTTGAGCAGAACAAACCAAATGTCAATTGAGTCCTGGGCATGGATTCTTAAATTAAATTTCTGTTAAAATGTTTTTACCCCTTAGTATTAACTGATGGGTTCCATTCTAGATTGAAAAAGACACTGGATGAGAAACTAGGTAAACTGGGTTTCTCATGGACTACTATTTTGCCAATGGGATGTATGAAAGCAAAAAAGGAAATATACCAGCGAATTATAGATAGAGTTGCAGTACCAAGTGTAGCCACTGCATATCCTGAACTCAGAGACAGTGGTCAGTGTTTTATATTAGCAAGTCATTTTAATATTTTAACCCTTCCAAAATACAGAAAAGCATTCACCCTAGCAACATTCAATGTATTACCTTCAGCCTTATTAGAGGGAAGGTATAATAATGTCCCCTATGATACACGCTTATGTCCTTATGGTGTTGGCTCAGTGGAGATAACAAGTTATGTATTATTATATTGTTCCTTCAACAGTGGCTTTCAATATACTTTTAGCTACCCAATTCTACAAAGCATTCCTGGAAGAACTGATGAGTTGTACATGCACTATTAGCCAACAGATCAGAATCCAATGGTAACAATTAAAGTGGCCAGCTTTTGTGCCACAGCACTCACTTGTTGGCAAAAAATGACGCCATAAACTTAGGGAAACTGTTTTCTGTATTTAATAGTGTTTGTTTTATGTGACATTGTAATTGATATTGTTTGCTCGGTTCTACTTGTTTTTGTCTGATCTGTTAATCATAATAAATTATGCAGTTTAATCAGGGGAAAAAAGGAAAACACAGATTTGGGGTTCTGCTTTATATGATACAACACTTGGAGGGAGTTGCAGGAATTGGGCCCTGGCCTCCATGGAGTTTCCTAGCCTGTGACCAATAATGAGTGTCAGTGGCATCTGGAAGGAAAAATGTCTTCTTCCAAAGATATTTGAAGTACAGCAAAATTACCAGTATTTTGGGGGATTTTTCAATGTTGCTGAAAAAAAATGTGACTACAGTAGAATTTAGACAAAACAAATATAGTATTCAAAAAAATATCATCCACTAAAAATTGACTAACGGAAATCTACATCAAGCCCAGTACACATTCATTTGCCGTTTTTGATCAGTTGCCTTGTTTCCTTATTATATCAACACTAAATATCACCAGTTTCAGAATGTTAACTTTAACAATAGTGCCCAGCTACTACATTCATCTAGCCATTTATTTAAATTGTTTATTACCTCCCATTTTATTAGGGTTCCTGAGGTGGTGTACAATAAATAAATAAAAACATTCACCAGCACCCTTCTGACTAGTCCAAATTAGAGCAGATCTAATAAATCAATTGTTGAAAGAGTGAGACAATAGATAAAGCTAGTAGAAGTGTGCAATTTTTTGTTAGTCATCATAAGTCGCATCAAATTTGTTAAATTTGTACTTGTGATGCAACATCCAACACACGGGCATGGCATGCGCCAAAAACCTACAAATTTCAATTTACCCAATACTTTTTATTTGCATTTTATAAATCTCAGAAGCCTCCCAAAGTCAGTTTCATTTTTCAGTGCAAGGAAGAAAAACAGAGCCAATCAAGTTTCCCACATTTGGGGAAATCGCAGGGGTCAGCACAAGCTTTGTAAACCGCCATGAGTCGCCCTTGGGCTGAGAATGTGGTATAGAAGCATAGTAAATAAATACATAAATATAACAGAGACTTCAAAAGGCCCTGCCCTGAACTACATTTACCAGAATTCTGCTCAGCATCAAAAAGCCTCAGTCAGGATAGGGAAAAGATTTGTTCCTCCATAGTAGCACCCAGCCAGGGTCCCAATAAATTGTAGAAATGGCAAAGAGGCTGACTGACTGATACTTCCAGTAAGTAAATCTCTGTGCTGGGTTAGGAAGAAATCCCTAAATGGAAGTTCTATTGGTTAATATGAGAGAAATTCCACGAGATAGCTGTTGTGGCTTTTAAAAAATGTTTTGGCAAAAACACAAATTCCCTAAAATCGGTAGATGTATGAATATTTCTGAAAGCTGGGGGACTGATTCCCTCTTATCTTGTGTCACTGTAGAGAAAATTCAAAGAGATAGATCTTTTAGTTATATATATATTAAAAAATATGTTTATAACAAGAGATTTCCCAAAAATCTGTGGATATGTGAATCGTTCTGAATCTTAATGGGCTAACAGTGGCAAATGTGTTCCACCATTGTAGCAAATTTCACCCCTAAAGTTTCCCCACTAGTGCAATTATGATAACGAAAATAATAATACAATAACTTTATTTTTATACCCTGCCACCATCTCCCCAAAGGGACTCAGGGTGGCTTACATGTGGGGCAAAATGTCCATAAAACATAAAAGCAAAACAATCCATAAAATAGAACACATTAAAATAGAATCATCATGAAATACAACAACCAAAATAAAGCACACTAAACACTAAACATAACAAACTAAAACAGATTGCATTAGAGCTCCTATTGGTAACAAAATTTTGTTACTCTCATTATAGAAATGAAATTTTCACTAACGACACATTAGAAACACTTTAGAAATGATACACTGGTGCCCCCTAATTTTGTAATAAGTTTTGAAACATTTTTTTCATTGATTGCACAGCCCTAAAAGCTAGTAGTTGAAATGTCTTTACTCTAGTCAGAGCTAAAACTGAATTTAGAGAATTGGAACATTAAACGTAAAGACTAGTCTCTTGTCTGAAACACTGAAGAGATGTTGACATTTATTGTAGAGTGAATACTGACCAGATATACCACAATGTTCTGACACTTTCATACAATAGTGTTATGAGATTACTTGGCAGCATCCAAAATACAAGAAGTGTTGAAATAGCAGCTTCCAGAGAGATGGCCATGCCAGTTGCAGTAAAGAAAAACAAAGTGTTATGAAATAATGACTGGTAATGAGGTATGAGCAGCATACCAGAAATGAGTGTTAATGCACCATTATTTCAAGCTCACCTGTAAGGATGCAAATTACTGTAATTTTCTTCAAGCCGCTGATCAAATTCACATTTTTCCACAGTATGCTACTGTATTCAAACACCCAGAACTGTTGTGAAAGAATTATGCTGCAGAGAACTACATTTTGCACCATCAGATACACTTTGAGCTACATCTGTCAATGCAACCCTCTAAAAACCTAGCTCTTGAGCCATTTTAATTGCCATGGCTCAATGCCATGGAATCCTGGGATTTATAGTTTGATGAGACATCAATACCCTTTGGCATAGACGGCTAAAGACATTGTAAAACTACAACTCCTTTTATTCCATAGCACCGATCTATGGTAGTTAAAGCAATATTGAACATGATGTTAGCAATGGGGAGGGGGGTGTAAATGTGAAAAAGTGTTGTGTGCAGAAAACAAATTTGTGTCAAATTTTTAAAAAGCAGCATCCCATGCATATCTTTGTGTAGACATTCCACAACAGTTAATGGAAACATTTGAAAACCAGGGAATATTAAATGGAAGGATTCCTGCTCTAGTCCTCTTTTTAATATGGTTTCCTAGCTGTTGAAAAATCACTTTTTGACCTGGAAATGAATAAGTATGGATATTCTTTCCACCTCTATATACCAGTACATTTATTGATAGTTGGATTTGTAAAAACATTGCACTTTGGAAGTAATATAATGAGTCGCAGATTACATTACTTTATTTGTGTAATGAGTGATGTTTTCTGTCAAAGGATATTTTATGCATGTTTAGAAGCTTTTAACATGGATTTGTCAGCTTTCGTGCCATTTTCCTGTTCATATTTTAAAAGAAAAAGAAGCAAAAAAAAGTAATGAGCAACACAGGGAACAATACATGTTCTAGCAGTGCAACAAATAACTGCAATCAATTGCATATTGGGTACTATAATGAATAATAGGAACAGGCAAGGTGCTGCCTGGGGTCCTCAACCACTATTTTTGCATCGATGACTGATCCAGGAACCAAGCCCCAAAAGGTGGTAAACTGCTTCTATTGAAAGTCTTAAGGAGCAGCAATTCATCTTTTGAATATGTTGCAAGGTTTCCTTGCTCTCTTTCACATCAAAATATGCATTCCCCCCCCCCCCCCCCCAAAACCAGAATTGGACTTCTGGCTGCTATGGGTGGCATGCCCTTGTTTGTTGGCAGTCTGTGCAGTTCATGGAGAAGCAGACAATGCAGATCTCCATTTCTTTTTTTAAAAGCAATTTTCCAAACTCTCACACATTTATCATGACACTGTTAGGAAAGTGTTTTGGAAAGCTTATACTATAAGAAATATGTAAATCTTTAAAATGCCATAGGACCCTTTGGAGTCCCCATCTCCCCCTTATTTTTTATTTTTATGTTTTTCTAACTTGGATAGATAATCTCCAGGACATTTTGGCCAGAATTCTGCTGGTGACTTATACTTTCACAACTAGCCAGTCATGCAAGCAGCTGGAATTTTTGTTGGCTTGCTGAAGAAAAATGCCAACAGCTCCTGTGAAATTGTTACTTCAGCTTGTAAAATAGTCTGAAGTGGTAAGAGAAAGTCATAAAAGCACAGTTCTGCCCTCACCACCATTATTCTGTATGCCTTGCTTCCCTGACAATGGTGTGGAGTTAAGTGGGCACAAAATTACATTATATCTGCTTTCTATAGGATTTTGGTATTTGTATCTCTATTTCCGTCTTAGTACTAAAACACTAAAGAACACTATGGCCAGATTCTCATAAGTGATTTATGCAGATATACGTTCAGTCATACTGCACATTTTTCCTTGAAATAAAATGGTCACCTACAGTTCAACATTGCAGAACTATTGTTCTTGTTCATGCAGTGTGCATGGATGTTCATAAACATTGTGTATGCATTTATCCTGTGACTGGGTGCACATTTTATAATAATGCATGGATGTGAGTGGGATATTGTTTGTGCATTCGGTTACACATTTAGTATCTTGGTTCATCTGCATGGTGCTTATGTTATTTTATTTATATCTCACTTTCCCCCCAAGATATTGTCATTTCATATACAACATATAGGACCTTGGCCTTTGTTTTTCATGTTCCCTGGAACAGTAATGCTTGTATTTCAGGTCTAAGAGTGGATCTGACATACCTTGGGAACTCTTCTCAGTTTATGTTGCTTCTGGCCCCGAGTTAAAAAAAAAATTGAAAATGCAGGGCCCATAAAATGTAAAAGGGATTGACCACTATATCACACAGGAGATCCAATCTTATTTGATATTGAAACCTGAGAAGAGTTGGACCTCATTAATATTTGTATGGATAACCAATACACAGTAGGTAAAGGTAAAGGTAGTGTAAATAAGACATCTGTTTTGTGAGGGAAATTGAAACTGCAGTTAACAGACTGTGGGCACAGTGTTTGGCCATTAAGGAGTAGATGGTAGTTGAGGCAGATATATATACAGGAGGTTTGAGCGGGAAAACTTTAGAACTGTCTTTTTAGGATTGTGGAAAGAAGAAATAAACCACTTGTCTCCAGTGTTTTATTGTTGTGAGCTTGATTTTAACTCCAAGATCTTCCTGACATTAAGAAATTTCTAAAGTTTTCCTCCTTTGGGGTGCTGGAGGAGGGGGGACATCCATCCCACTTCCCCAGGCTACCTGAGCCCATGGAACACACAATGGCTGTAGGGACATGTGAGATCCAGGATGGCTGATCACATTGCATCAATACACAGGAAGATCTGAGCCTTGGAGCATGAATCAGACCTTCTCCTGTCCTTTTTTTAGAACCCAGGGTATAGTCACATTAAATAGCTTACTCCAAACTAAATTGCACCAGCCTACATATGTTGTGTGGATGCACCAGTCGAATGTGAAACACAAACTACATTAAATTACCATATAGAAGCACCCTAAGGGGCCATCCTTTATCCCAGGAGCTTCTGCAGCAAACAAGATATTGGCCAGATACTGTTCCCTGTAAACACAGAAGTCCCAGGATTTTTTTGTCCCTGATTTAAACCCACAATTTGGTGCTGTCTGTAAGTGCTCTAAGTATATATTTTGACTCAGGCCCTAATTGTATCAGAAGTGATGTCATAGGGAGCACAGCAAGGTATTATAATTATAAAATGATGCCTATAAGAGTAAGCAACTGACAAAAATCACCTCTGAGTAGTCCATGGGGGTCAACCTAGAGAGCTTACCACATTAGACTGAGGTTTTATAATGCATTATGGTGAATCCATGAGAGTTCCAGCAGGGGGCATGGAGAACCCATCACTTCACTTCCCCTATCACGTGACTTACCCTGACCCCCCCCCCCCCCATCCCATGGAGCAATCATCGCTCCTAAAGCAAATCAGGAAACCTCCTGTGTTGGGGGTAGCATGTGCCACTTCCTCTCCTCTTTTACCACGAAGTCTGGCTAGAAGTTGGTATGCAATCTGGGAAGGGCTCCATGGTGAAAGGAGAGAAGGAGTAGCGTAGGACGGGTAAATCAGCCCATCTGATGAGGTCGTTGTCAACAGGTGACTAATCTAATGTGTCATAATCTAATGTGACACCCACATTGGATTATGACACTTGCAAACTGAGCTGAGGGAATTTTTTCCATTTTCTTAGGACATTTTTTCATAAGTAAATAAGGTCAGACAAAAATTTCCAAAAATAGACCAGAATAATGATTCGGTTTCTTAAGCATTACAATTGTTGCAGGGTCTTTTTGTCACACAAAATGTTCTTACAAAAGCAAACATACACTTCACTAGTGATCCAAACAAATCCAATTTATTTGAATCTGAAAATGTGGCAGAGAATTTATTTCCAGTCTCCAGATTAACAGAGACTTCACACAAGCAAATCTGAAATAAAAATGAGTTTTTCTGTATGTTTGACATGCACAGAACAGAAGAAAGTTGAAATAACTTAAAAGTTATGGTGTAAAAAACAAGAGGAGCAAAGTCTGCAGGAGATGCTCCAGATGAATCCGAGCACTACTGATTAACACCAGTTTTTGAAATGTTAATTAGTTTTACACTTAACAGCTTGTCATTGTCTAAAAGGGCATTGGAGCAAACTTTACAAAGTGCAGACTGAGGAGTTTTAACTCCTTGGTGCCAGGAGTTGGCGTATTTCCATATGCTCTCAATAGCACTGTGAGGAGACAATTATTAATTAGCTGCAATGAGCTACAAACAAAGCCACAAATGTCTGTGCATTGATAATCTGTTGGGAAAGATAGTACTATGTACTGTTAACAACTGATTTTGGAGACTTCTGCTCAATTTGCACAAGAATATTAGATATATAATTGCATTTAGAATACATATAGTTGACTCCTTATGCATTACTTCATCAACATGTCGTTTGAAAATGACTGCATTATTCATACAACTGTAACTTGGCAAACCAAATTCAATGTGAGAGCAATCTCCTTGGTTTTACTTTAAGTGGCTTTGATATCTTCTGCAACTCTGGTTCCATGACATCAGTTAATTTTTGACATCAAATTGTTGCTATTGATCTAATTCTTATCAAATCCAGCAGTTCATGTTCAGAACATCACATCCTGGTATTACAAACTCCACATTTTTAACATGACATAGATGTTCAACATTTATATGCTGAAAATTCTCATTAGGGAACTTTTAGCTCAAATTTGGAGTGTTGAGAAGAAAATGTCTATGAAAATTCAGAGCAATTTGGAGTGGCAATTTTATATAAAAAATGTAAATCATTCATTGCTGTGATTTTACTATTGTCAGAAAGGCAGTAGTGAGATAGTAGGGTTTTCCCCCCTCTTTTGTTATCTTAATGAGAAAAAAACACCTCTTGGCAACTGCAGATTACCTGCCACCTCTTTCTCAAACCAGACTGTTGCTAATACAGGATTATGTTGGCCGGAGCATTCTGGGGGAAATACTACAAGTATCAACATTAAAGGAAAAGAAAGGCCTCAAATCTAATGGTTAATCTCAATTTCACATGAAACCATTACATGTATGGAATTCATATAAGTCTTGAGTAACTATAGGTCTACTCAATTTGGAACTAACTATTAGACATAGGCTAAAAGAATCAAGAGCTATATGAAACAACTAATCTCTCACTAGCTAAATTGTTATTTCACTCTTGTTGGTCTTCTTTTTTTTTGGGACCTTATCACACTCAAAGTAGGAAATGAATTTCCTGTAGGCAACCTGTAGCTTTTGTGAACTGGATACATATGAACCAGATCATACTCGTGGTTCTCTCCTTCCTGTATCTAGTCAAATAATGTGCTATGACTGATCACATAGCAGACGGATGACTCCTCTCAATCCATCCAATATTCTTCTACCTCACAGCTTCTGGGTTGGGACTCTAAATGGAGTAGCTGCAGTTAACCCCACACCTCATCTCCTGAGTGCATGCCTGTCTCCCCGCCTTCCCTCCTGTCCCTCATGTTTCCTCTTGAGGTGGGAGTTTACGCTGTGTAGTTTCCACACCAAGTCTTTGGGCATTGTCCACCTGAGGCAGCTGCCTTACAAATCCTTCAATGTGGTGTGACAAACTGTCGCTGTGTGAACAACAGCAAGATTTAAACAAAATCATGAACACTAGTAATTGTATTTTTTTTTAAAAAAATCTGTGGGTGCTGCACTACTTGTGAACAATCTGGTTATAATACTACATTGGTCAGCGCTCATAATGTAAAAGGTAATGTCTAAGAGTTTTTATATGTTTCTTCAAATTATAAAGGGAATGTGAGTGGATTTTAAACATTTTGATTAGCACCACAAAGATTTTAATGCTTTATTTAAACAGTTTGCTATAGGGCAAACACATTTGGTAGACAAGTAAAATGAAAGCACAGGCATCAGTTTCTCTGTTTTCTATTAAGTAATGTTGCGAAGTAAGCAGAAGTTGGATTCAGATATCAGATAATTATCTTCACACTGTGTGTCACAGTAAATAATTTTAATTGGTTTAACTTCAGGGACCATTACTGGCCTAATTAGAAACATGAAAAGGCTACAAGTATTAGGAAATATCCTGAAGGAATGAGAATTAGCAATTCTGTCAAGCCATTTTAAAAATAAGTACACAGTAGCAGTCACATTTCAGTAAAAAGGCAGATCACTTCAAAGGTGCTTTTAGGAAAACAGTACTTGTGGATTTGTGTATGAAAGAACTCTCAGGGTAAGTGCAGAGATTCCATCACAGTTTGACATCTGGTCTACAGTGCTAAAACCACACCAGTAGTCATTGCATTTTTAAAATTACATCAAAAAAGTTATCTGAATTACATAAGAGAAAAGTGGGACTTTGAGACACACTCATTCATAGGACAAGTCAGATCACTTGATCAGGAGAGCTAGGACCTCATCCAATGAGATTTTCCCCCTGTCCTAGCATGCTGCTAGGATAGAACAGGGACAGATTCCTCTACAGCCCATCATATGATGCAAGACTAGTTCTGGTGGGGTTCCATGGGGCTCCGTCCCACCTCCATCTTGGCAGCATACTAAGATGAAGCCCTGAGGAAATAGGTGACTAGCCATATCCCCTTTGCAGAAGCTGGGGACAGTGCACAAGGAAGCTAGGGATAACCAGGAAACATCATGGATGGCTGTCCACAACCAAAAACAGCAAGGGTATGGAGCTGGGTGCTGCCCAACAGTTTCCCCCACTGTACCACAGTTTCCCCCACTATCCCCTGGCTTCTGGACTTCCATCTAATGAGGTTCCCTAGAGAGGTTGGTTGAAGATTTTTCCTGGTTTTCAAGTGCTAATCCACACAGAAGAAATTAGAGGGCTGGGTGAATGAACTCCATGGTATCCACATGGCATCCAGGACCGATTCACCTTAACACTCTCCAAGGCCGCTTAACACAATCTTATCCCATATTAAAAATGTTGCAAGATGCTTCAGAGCTTCTCTGAAGCTTCAGATCTCGCCAGCACTTTGTGGTAGTGTGAAAAGTTGGGGTGGTTCCTATTCCGAACTGGCCATGGGTATTTACACTGCCATCCCATTTCCCTGAACTTAGAATTGCCATTGGCCATCACTCGTCTCATCGACTGATGCTGGCTGGAGTCAGAACTCTGCATCAGTCTGTCACTCCTGCCAGCTTTAGTGGTTGGACTTGCAGTTAAGAGAAGGATATTTGAAATTCTCAGTCAATGAGAATTTTGATTTGACTAAACTACAAATTTTAGAATTCTTCCAAACATTAAGATGGCTGTTAAAGTGGGATATAGTGTTACAATAGTGTAGTGTGATAGCGCTCCAAGCAATATCACTTGCACAATATGTGCAAATAGATACTAAGGATGAGTGAGAGCTTTAACCAAAAATGTAGGCAGTAGGCCTGTGCGCTTTCGTTCATTAATTCGTTATTTCGTATTAAATCGTTATTTTTACCATATCCGAAGCGATTTCAAAACACATTTTCAAACCCGGAAGGGTTTAAAAATATCGAAACAGCAGCCCCATTTTTTTTACGAGCTTCAGCTCGTGTCGTTAATGGGATGGAGGCTGCTGAGTGCTGCTGGTGCCTGGGAGCCAATCCGGCGCTCCCAAGCACCCCAGCAGTGCACCGCCCCTGCCTGTTGGGCGCCCGGCCCGCGCTGCGCTCACCCTTACAACCGGCCTCCGCGCGCCATCCGGCTCCGGCTCCTGCGCCCTCCTCCTCCTCCTCCTCCTCCCAGCTGTGTTGCAGGAAGTGTCAGGAGGAGGAGGAGGAGGGCGCAGGAGCCGGAGCCGGATGGCGCGCGGAGGCCGGTTGTAAGGGTGAGCGCACGCGCGCCATCCAAACGGCTCCGGCTCCTGCGCCCTCCTCCTCCTCCTCCTCCTCCTCCTCCTCCTCCTCCTCCCAGCTGTGTTGCAGGAAGTGTCAGGAGGAGGAGGAGGAGGAGGAGGATGGCGCGCGGAGGCCGGTTGTAAGGGTGAGCGCGCGCGCGCGCCATCCAAACGGCTCCGGCTCCTGCGCCCTCCTCCTCCTCCTCCTCCTCCTGACACTTCCTGCAACACAGCTGGGAGGAGGAGGAGGAGGGCGCAGGAGCCAGAGCCGTTTGGATGGCGTGCGCGCGCTCACCCTTACAACCGGCCTCCGCGCGCCATCCTCCTCCTCCTCCTCCTCCTCCTCCTCCCAGCTGTGTTGCAGGAAGTGTCAGGAGGAGGAGGAGGAGGAGGAGGAGGAGGAGGATGGCGCGCGGAGGCCGGTTGTAAGGGTGAGCGCGCAGCGCGCGCCATCCAAACGGCTCTGGCTCCTGCGCCCTCCTCCTCCTCCTCCTCCTCCTGACACTTCCTGCAACACAGCTGGGAGGAGGAGGAGGAGGGCGCAGGAGCCGGAGCCGATTGGATGGCGCGGGCGCGCGCGCTCACCCTTACAACCGGCCTCCGCGCGCCCTCCTCCTCCTCCTCCTCCTCCTCCTCCTCCTCCTCCTCCCAGCTGTGTTGCAGGAAGTGTCAGGAGGAGGAGGAGGAGGAGGAGGAGGAGGAGGAGGAGGAGGATGGCGCGCGGAGGCCGGTTGTAAGGGTGAGCGCGCGCGCGAGGAGGAGGAGGAGGAGGGCGCAGGAGCCGTAGCCGATTGGATGGCGCGCGGAGGCTGGTTGTGTGAGTTTTCAGGGCTGTATGTATGACCATGTTCCAGAAGCATTCTCTCCTGACATTTTGCCCACATCTTGGCAGGCATCCTCAGAGGTCTGTTGGAAACTAGGCAAATGGAGTTTAAAAAATGTTTTGTAAATATTTACGAAATTTCGTAAATAACAAAACATTTTTTTGTAAAGTTTTGTAAATATTTTAAATAACGAAACAAAAAAAACACCCCAATTACAAATCGATTTTAGAAACAAATTTTTTCTTGATCAAACAGGCCTAGTAGGCAGCTTTGCCACTATGCATCACCAAACTAATAGGTTCTGATATCTACCAGGAGGCCATTCTAAAGTGCAAATTGTAACTGAATGCAGAGGAAAAAGGAAAGCAAAAGGAAGGCCAGATTGTTCTTGCTAATAAAAAGTCAAGAGAATCAGCTCGTTTGAAATAAGGCACTAGAGGAGATTCCCAAATGACTAATAAACAGGGCTAATACAAATGTTTAGAAAGAGGCTAGATCTACATTGCCCTATATCTCATAACCTGATCCCAGATTATCTTCTTATTCCAGATGATCTGGCAATATGGACTCATAGAAGATAATATGGTATCAAATCATGAGATATAGGACAGTGTAGATCCAGCCTACTGCCGCTTCCACATAGCCCCTATATCCCAGGATATGATCCCAGAATATCTGCTTATTCCAGATTATTTGGCAGTGGAGACTCATATAATCCAGTTGAAAGAAAATAATCTGGGATCAGATCCTGGGATAGTGTAGAAAGGGCCTAGTACAATTGTACTTTGTCCATGTCATGAAATGACTTAACTCATTACAAAAGATAATAATGCTTGCATCCAGGAACTTGCATCACAGCATGGGATAAAAGACTTTTTAAATATATATATATATAACAGGACATCATTCATACAATTGCCTTTTGATAAGAGTTTTGAAGCTTTTCTGGAATTTTCTTGGTTTTGAATTTATTGTACTGTTGTTCAAATACAACCAATACAGCCAAATTACATCTAATGACCTTTCAATGGCTCTGCTTTTTGTGTGTGTGTGTTTATTTAAATAAATGTAAAGATCTACAAATTATTTGTTTTGCCAAACTCCATAACATTATGTTGTCATGTTTTTGCCAGATATAGTATTAAAGTATTCCGGTTAGGTCATTTTGATCATCCATTTTGTGTACACACACATACAACCTCATCAGACATGGGAAGTATTGGCAGCATGCTCCAGTTCACCACCCCTTTAAGCATAGAGCCTGCCAGCTCTCATTACACAACATACTACTACTTCTGACAGGGCTCAGTGCTTAAAAGGGCAGCAAAGTGGATCATGCCACCACTGCGGCAACACGGAAGGATTCCCATGTTGCCTTGGATCAATATGGGGAAGCCAGACAGTTGATGCTTCCCCCATTGCCCCGGTGGAAAGCTGGGTGATGCAGGACATAGGGCAACAGGTTCCCCATGCCCCCGACAACAGTTGCCAGATTCACCATGATGCATAGCGATTCCAGTGGCCAGTGTAAAGAAGTCCATACTACTCATGCTTACATATATATCTCATGCTAAAAATACAAAACAAAAATTGATAATATTTTTTTAAAAATATGGTCTATGAATGTGTCCTTCTACAGCTAGAATGGGAATTTTAGAATTCTGATCTGCCAGCTAAATAAGCATGTTCAGATTCCTTGAAACAATATTGAAGCTCAACTGATCAAATGGTCAGGATGGCTAACAAACAGCTGCTTTCTGGACCACTTTCTGTATCTCATAAAACAACCTCTAAGTCTAGCGGATTATTTGACAAATATGCTGATAGATTCAATACATGATACTAATTCTTTATTTTTTATCAAAAAATTACAAGCTGATGATGGATAAAACACAATGAATTAATTTTGTACTAGTCTATTGTGAACTATATGCTGGATGGTTCAAAGAAGTCCAATATAAATCCATGTTTACTGCTTAGAATGAGTAAAAATTTGTAATCCGCAAAACTGTCAGATACCTCCTGTTCAGGAATCTAGCAGGTCACATCTTTCAAACCAGCATTCCCCTATCAATTGACATTCAACATCCATGGGCACTAAGTTTGTTCAGTTTTCATGGGGCTCATTTTAAGGATTGAATAGATAATTCTCAATGGGTGTTTTGGCTCCAGTCCCATCACCATTCTTCATCACAGGGAATGACAGCACACCTGTACTTCTCAAAATAGCAATTGCTGTTATTCAGCAGGTAAATTTTTTACTTCCCATACAACAACAAAAATGCCACTGTCACTTTATTCTCCACTTTCATTCCACCTTCTCAATGACATTTAATGTGAGATGGTTTCATTTGCTTATATTTACAGGATATGTGCTTGAAAATAATCTGGCATTTTCATGAAGTTATTCCAAATGCTACAGTGGTGTGAACTGAGGATTATATCTATGACTATCTGCAGTTTTCTTTATCTATCCTAGGCAGCAGGTTCCTTATCAGACAGCTTTATAATTATGGAAGTAGCTGCATATTAATGATTCAGTGCTTACATAAACAACTGGCCTTAGAGAAATCTAATGAAGTAACTTGGCAAGATTTGATTTTGCCTAATTAAATGTAAATAATGTTTAAACTTGTAGATTCTGGCATCCTTCAGATGCTATTAATGCATACCAAATATTGTTTGAAATGTAATATTTAATCATTATCCCTCTACTCAGGTATCAAACCAAGCAACGAAAAATAGTTTATAGACAGTTCTTCTTACTAAGTTTGAGCATGTGAAAAAGGACTGGATTTAAGAGTTTTAGATCACAGCCATAACCTTTTGTTTACCAATCTCTAGTCAGCCCTCCACATTTGCTGGGGTTAGGGACACAGGACTCCCATTAATGTGAAAAACTGTGCATTAAAGAAATGTTGTTGTTTTATACCTGAAGGAATATCTCTCTAAGAATTTCTAGATCCTAGAACATGACTCTATGGCCAACTTTCACTGGAAACTGATTGTGTAATCACACTGGAGGCCCTAGAGCAGGGATTCTCAAACTGTTTAAACAGAGGGCCAGGTCACTGTCCCTCAAACAATTGGGGGACTGGATTATAATTTGAAAAAAAGCATGAATCAATTCCTATGCACACTGCACATATCTTATTTGTAGTGCAAAAAAAAAAGCTTAAAAACAATACAATAATTAAAATGAAGAACAATTTTAACAAATATAAACTTATTAGTATTTCAATAGGAAGTGTGGGTTTGCTGATGAGATAGGATTGTTGTGTGCTTTCGAATCATATCAGACTTAGGTTGAGCCTGAGAGAGGGCTGGGTAAATGACCTTGGAAGGCCGAATACGGCCCATGGGCCTTAGTTTGAGGACCCCTGCCCTAGAGATTTCTAGAGAGAACAAATCAATCAAAAATTAAATCCACAAAAGTCAAACCCCAAAAGTGGAGAGAGACAGTATCTTCTGCTATGAACATCACCAATGCTTTAGATGTTCAGCCTCTTTAGACTACAATTATGAATAGTAAATAATGCATTCAGTTCACATCTCATATCTCCTAAATGAATCAGCTCTAATATAGGGCCTCATCACAAAGGCCAGATAAAGCATCCCTCTTTGTCTGACATCCAGAAGAAAAGAGAGGGGCAGTGGGGCGAATCTGTTACCCTGTGCCCAGCTCTCTCTTGGTGACCTTTCCCCATCACACAGAGGAATTCCTATGTGCCATGTGGCACCCATGTGCCAAGGAGCCAGTACAACACGGGAAGCCTCCCATATTGAGAATGAGGTCCCCGGAAATGCTTTCACTTTGGTTAGGGGCAAGACCTCAGCTGAAAGTCACACAACATGTGATGAAATCATAAAATCCATACATTTCCATGTCTTGTGGTATATTTTGGTATAAACACATATCTTAAAATCTTTATCTGTTAAAATCATGCACAAATGAACATTAGTCAATGGGATAAATGCATACATTAGGAGAGAACAGAAATATGTACATTTTGAAAAAAAGTGCACAAACATTCAACTCCTGGGAGTTGTAGTTTGGTGAGGCAGCACCACACTTTGGCATAAAAAACTAAAGATTGTATAATACTAAATCTTTTATGATTTCATAGCATTGAACCATGGCAGTTAAAGTCATGTCAAACTACAATGTAAATGAACCCTAGCACAGGGAATCTTCCCATCTATTAGGCATGTGCGATTTATTAAAAATTGTTCTAAAATACTTACAAAACTGGAGGGGGGGGGGCCGCTAGCACTTCATTTCTAAAAAAATTCTAAAGTTTTGGTGGTGAAAATTTCAGAACTCTAACATCATATATCATACTGAAAATTATTCTCATACAAAATATATGAAATTCCAATACAGTGGGAATCCTGTCGTACTACTTAAGCTATCCTGATTTCAGTCTGATCACTTTCTGTGTGGGATACTTTAAAGGTCTGGATTTGGAATCAGAAGATATTGCCTCAAGTAAGGAGACCACTAACTTTGTTATAGCTCATGTTAGGAGGAAAGTAGGAAAATGCACAGTTCTCTTAGCATTTTCTTTTCCTAAACAAGATAATATTTAATGCATGAGCAAATTTTGGAAACCTCTAATTGTTCTGTAAGAGATGCAGATGTTTGTGATGCCTTCATATGTATTTAAATTAATAGCGAGACAGGCACATCAGTAGCTCTTCAGTCATCATCAACATCATACAAGCTCATTTAAAAGTCTATCATGCCAATTTCCACATTAATCTGGAATTTCTGAACATTGTTGTCTGATTAATGCCTTTATTCAGGTTGTTATTAACAAGATGGTTTATAAAACAAAGTCTAACACAAAACTATGCTCAGAATAACCAACTAACCAATAATGTGCTTAATTTGGGCATTTGATCTCATATCTTTTTACATTTGGTCTGTGAGAGAGTATGGGTGGCATTGCAGGCAATAAAATACAGCTTTCCATATCACTGAGTCTATAGGTCAATTGCATTCCTATTCTCATCACATACACTGAGAATAAAAATTAATAGAAATTGAGAACAGTCAAAAGGGAATGAAGTACAAAATAAAATTTAGAAAAAACTAATTACCAAATACAGGCCATTTTAGAAATCTTAGGAAAAGATAGATAACTTGTAAGGGAACAAAGGACCTTTGATACCACAAGGGCTTTATTGAACATGAATTATTATGATTCAGTTATACTGTTATGAATACAAGTTTAATACACATACATGCAATAAATGCTCGTATTCAGTCACATTCATATGAGAACAAAAAGAAAAGCACAAAGTAAAAATGCTCAGTTTTTCAATCCTGTCAATATCAAGCTAGAAGTGTTACATATATAATAGGCACACTATGATACAAAGTAGGTATGGGCAATAGGCTTGTGCATAATTTTGGATCATAATCATGTTGTTGTTCATTCGTTCAGTCGTCTCCGAATCTTCGTGACCTCATGGACCAGCCCATGCCAGAGCTCCCTGTCGGCCATCACCACCCCCAGCTCCTTCAACGTCAGTCCAATCACTTCAAGGATGCCATCCATCCATCTTGCCCTTGGTCGGCCCCTCTTCCTTTTACCTTCCACTTTCCCCAACATAATTGTCTTCTCTAAGCTTTGCTGTCTCCTCATGATGTGGCCAAAGTACTTCAACTTTGTCTCTAGTATCCTTTCCTCCAATGAGCAGCAGGGCTTTATTTCCTGGAGGATGGACTGTTTGGATCTTTTCGCAGTCCAAGGCACTCTCAGAACTTTCCTCCAGCACCACAGTTCCAAAGCATCTATCTTCCTTAAATCATAATCATATATCAGATTAAATTCATTAAATTCGTGCATACAACATAATTTCTGAGACATGGAGAAAAGGTGGGAGTGGGGTGAATTTAGAAATTGAAACACTAACCCATTTATTCATAAATGTTCTGTACTGTTCGGGTGTGTCCCAAGATCAATTTAATTTTCAGTCTAACCATTAAGCTACTTTGCTAAAGGCAAAAGAGCATAAAGTGCTTAAAAACCAATTCTTTTACTTTGGAGTTTTGCCCCATTGTCACCATAAGGAAGGCGGGACTACATTTAATGGGTGGGAGATTCAGCCATGTAGTTTAGAAAGGTGAGGCCCGCAGTAGTGGAGAATGCAAAAGGCCTTGCCATATACTACATTTCCCAGAATGTAATGCTGCTCAGGATCCAAATAAGGGCTGAAGGACCCAAATGATAGCTGGCTGCAGAAGTCACTGTTTGGAGTTAGTCTAATAATAATAAAATTCTTGAATCTGCAAAAAGAATGAAAGTAAGCAAGCATTAAGCAATTTTGGTCAAGCCAAGAGAACATAAATGGCTTAAAAACCAGTTCTTTTACTTTGGCCCATCGCCTTAAGTAAGGCATTGTGGGGGGCAACCAGTCAACCATTTAGAATTAGCTCATAATAAATAAAATTATTGAATTTGCAAAGAGGACTAAAGTAAGTAAATAATAGTATAAATCTGTGCTAAATTGAGGTTATGTGGTTGTGTGTCATAAAGACAGACAGACAGACATGCAAGGGGGTTTCTGTTTTTGAGGGGATAAATTGTTTGATCTAAAAAATTTAAAATCCCCCAAAATCTGTAGATGTGTGAATCTTTCTAAAACTTCTGGGGATTGATGCCCTGGTTATTTGTGCATTGTATTTAAATTTTAAGTAGATAGTTCTTGTAGGTTTTTTTAAAAGAAATGTTGTTTATAAAAAGGTTGACAATTCAACAAAAATCCACGAATAAGTCAAACATTCTGAAATTTGGTGACTTAAAAGTGGTAAATATGTTCTACCACTGTAGCAAGTTTCATCATGATAGCTCAAAAATAAGGGTTATTGTAATCTTAGGACATATAACTCTTCAATTTTTGTAGGGTTAACCTAATACATCTTTAGACACACAGGTTTTATTGGGCTTCCTAGACCTGTGTGTCTAAAGATGTATTAGGTTATTGTAATTTTAGGACATATAACTCTTCAATTTTTGTAGTGCTACTTACATTGTAGCTCTATCACACCAATGTGAAAAAAAGTTTCTGCGGTATTAACTTCCACTCGTAAACCAGCCCCTGGAGCAACCTGACCCACGAGGGAATCTAATTTATCTGCAATGTGCCATTAATTGGACCATTCTTTTAACAACAGAACAGATCCACTAACTATTTTCCTTACTTCTGCTTGGGCACTAATAAAATATCCATCCCATATCAAAGGCATATTGAAAGTACAAGATGAGCATCCCTTATCTGGAAATTCAAAATCCAAAATACTCCAAAATCTGAAATTGTCCATAATGGGTGCCTGAGATAGTGACACTTTTGTTTACTGAGGTTTCAATTCTCAAAAGCTTTGTTTCATATATGAAATTATTTAAAATATTGTATATAAAATTACCTTTTGGCTATGTGTATAAGGTACACATGAAACCTAAATATATTTATGTTAGGATTTGGGTCTTGTCTCCAAGATATCTCATCATGGATGAGTAGAAAACACTTATAATTGGAATGTAGTAATGGAGAGATATCACTTTGTGTATGATCCATGGACTTTTGTGATGTGGTCTCTTAATTAAGGTTTAGAAGACATGCTGATCAAGTTTGCAGATGATACCAAATTAGGAGTGATAGCTAATACTCCAGAAGACAGGATCAGAATTTTAAATGACCTAAACAGAGCTGGGCCAAAACTAGCAAAATGTACTTCAACGAGGAGAAATGTAAGATACTAGACTTAGGCAGAAAAAAATGAAAAGCAAAGATATAGAATGGTTAACACCTGG